>NW_026705719.1:300000-469835 GCF_029867415.1 Vicia villosa | reverse complement strand
GGGAATATGTTCTTGATGCTGATATGGCATCCTGAGCTTGAATGCCCTGACGCGTACCCATTGAAGGTAAGGATCCAGGGAGATGCGAAGATGTTTTCCTAACAATCTTCTCCCTTTGCTGTGAACAAGACGCCAGGCTTGGACAATTTCCTTCTTCAGCATGTTGCTATGATCGTCGATGTTCTTGAAGAATAGACCCTCCAATTGGATGTTACTTGGTATATTTTTCATGGGATAGCCGTATTGACGACGGGCTAAAGCTGGATTGTAACTGATTCCTCCCTTAGTTCCAATAAGGGGTATGTTGGGAAAACTTCCGCAACTTAAGATGATCTTGGTTTCGTCGTTGTCAGGACTACACCAATCAATGTCTGTATGAGTGAGAGACATGATTTTCTGTGACCAGTAAAGGCCATCCCTCATATTCCAGAAAGTGCTAGACTTTGGCAGGTGTGAAACGAACCATTCGTATAACAACGGTACGCAGCATGTGATTAATCCTCCTCGCTGCAGGTTTCTTGAATGCTCAGAGTGATAAGCATCCGCAAGCAAGGTTGGAACTGGATTTCCAATTAAGAAGATCTTAATTGCGTTGATGTCGACGAAATCGTTAATGTTAGGGAACAAAAACAATCCGTAGATAAGCAAAGCCAAGATTTCCTCAAAAGCGCTCATATCTTGGATGCTGACGAAGTACCGAGCTTGATCAAACAGGAATTTGGAAGGCAATCCTTGAATTCCTCCTCTACTCACCATATGAGTTCTGATGTCGACTACGTTCAAAGGAGTAGTTGCAGCGATGATAATGTCGTCAGGATTCTTTTCCAAACCGGAGTACGGATCTTGCGCGTACACGAGTATTCCAATCAGACGAGAGTACTCCTCCAACGTAGGTATGAGCTGATAATCTGGAAAGGTGAAGCAGTGATACGTTGGATCGTAAAACTGTACCAAGGTGGGAAGGATCCCATCCACAATGTTGGTATTGAGCAAAGGCAGAAGTTTTCCATACTTCTCCTTGAAAGCCTGGGGGTTGACCACCAGTTTTCCGAGCTTTCCCAGTTCCTCGACCTGGGGAATCTTGAAGGTGTATTTCCTAGCTCTCTTTCTTCCATAAACCATGGTATAGATCCTTAAGTCCTTTCTCCGTTTCTCTCTTTCTATGAAGTTCAAAACGTTCATTATTTAGTTTCCTTGAAAAACGACTCGAAAAAGACTCTTTTTGGTTTTAATTATAATGAATGATGCATGAATGCATGAATGCACACACAAGAGTTTTTAAACAAACATGGCGTTGAAGGGTATAGTGGTCATGAAGTCAAAACACAAACCTCGCCCCAATGGTAAACTAAGGATAAGGATTTTTGTACCTGTAGAACGGGTTCTAGGGGTCTCAGAGTTTTTGCTCAACCTTAAAGATACGTTGATTGGTATCTATAAGAGAGTTTTCTCTGAGTGTAGTATCTGCGTGACAATTACTTCCGTAATCACCGCTCTACGTCCTAACAAAAGGCTTTAAGTGGGGTTAATGTGTTTCTAGGTCCTCCTGGTACAAATCAGTCTCAGAATGCATTGGCGCAGTTAATCACAACCAGCCAGGCAAATCCCAAGAGTAGAATTGTGAACCAAGATTAGAGGGTCTTCACCGGGAAGACATCCTCCATCCTATCTTATGTTGCACTCAAATCCGGGTATAGGATTTCTCACCACAAGGGGGAATCAAGCCCTTTCCCGATACAGAATAAACAAAATAAACAAATATAAATGCAACAAACACATGATATGACACAGAGGTTAGGCAAGACCTCTCTTGTTTGAGGGGGAATTTGGCATCCCTAATTCCTCATTGGGGCTGGACCAGCAACAGGTCAACCATTGGTTTGGATGAAAAACCAAGGTTTTTAACACTTAACTCCTCAGCAGAGTCGCCATTTTTACTGTGGTTGTCGTTTTTTTTTACCTCCCCGTTTCACTTGGGAGGACGGCACGCTAGACCCTTCACGCGAAATTTGGAAGGAGAATGCGCCCGTGGTGGGATGAATTTTGTTTCAGTTCTTCCTACGATATCACACGAACTTTCTTATTGTCCTACGAGTAGGAAAGGGGAAAAAAGATCTCAACTAAACCCTAGGAGTTTGCTAAGTGTGGGGATTCACCTAGACTAGAAATTCTGGAGTCCGGGAGGTCGGTTATACATAGGGAAGTGTTTAAACACCCTACATATCTGTAGTACTCTACAGGAACCTTCTCTGCGTCTAAATGTGTTTGTGCTGCTAATGATTGGGAAAGTTTCTCCTTTGTGTTAGGAGAAGGAATTGAATTGATTAAAGAAAGACAGACAGACAGACTGACTATTTTTGGTATTTTATTAGCTCGCTGAGATTCCTTGTGAAACTCATGCCTACATATCCCTAATGGAAGTCAGAGCTTAATGTAGTTCGGGGAACTAACTAGGGAAATTAATTATTTTTGGGTGCCTTGCTTGAAGCTCAAGGTTGAAGCTTGAATTAAATCTCTGTTTACAAAAAAGAGGCATGGAATCATCTTTACAGAGAGGTATTTGTACTATTCTACCACAAACATTGTAAAGGAGTGACAGAATAACTGAATTCATTTCATTCAAGAGGGGGACCTTACTTGTGTATGTGCAAGTATACCAGTCAAATGCCTCTTAAATGAAAGAAAGATGCTCATCCAAATTAGGGAAAGTTACCACATGTCTGGGTTTTACTGCCAGCTCATGCCTTTCAAAATCCTAAATGGGAGACTTGATTAAAATGTAATGTTTGTTTGTTTGAATGTGGTAGAGTAGTAAAAATATCTCTCTATAGAGATAAGCTATGTCTATCTATTATATAAAATATTTGACTTTAGCTGGCTTGTATGAGGCCCAAGCTTGAGGCTTTTTGATTGATTGATTATTATTATGACTCTGGGAGAAAACTCCACTGGGGATTTATTTACAAGGGATTTTTATGTTCTGTACAAAGCCCAGAATTGAGGCTGACTCTACTTAGGAAAAATCTATTTTGATGGGTTTTATTTGGTGTTCTGTACAAAGCCCGGAATTGAGGCTGACTCTAGCTAGGGAAAACATTATTTTCTGCCTTGTATGAAGCCCAAGGTTGTGGCGGACTCTTAAATAAACTGAGTATGGATGACTCTAATAGGGAAAAGATCCTAGATGTTAGGAATCTTTGACACATGACATATGGTTTATCTGCCTTGTACAAAGCCCAAGGTTGTGGCTACTGAATGATGAAGGACTCACTGGGGAGACTCTATTATCTGCCTTGCACAATGCCCAGGGTTGAGGCTGACTCTTGACAGGGGAGTTTTATTGTTTGGTGCCTTGTATGAAGCCCAAGGTTGAGGCTAACTGTTTTTTTGTTGATTTTGACTCTACTGGAGAGTTTATTTATTAAAAGACTGTTTTTTCCTTTGGAAGCTAACCCTTTCCAGGGATATTGACTCAGCCGGTGAATTTGTCTGTTAAAAGACTGATTTTATCATGTTTTTTGGAGGCTGACCCTTTCCAGGGGTTTTGACTCTTTTGGGGAAATTATCTCCTAAGAGAATGAATCTTTAGTTTTGAAAGACTGATGTTGTTGAAATGAAAGAATGATGTTGGAGGCTAACCCTTTCCAGGGGTTTTGATTAAAATGAAGGAATGTGTGGAGGCTAACCCTTTCCAGGGATTTTGACATTTTATTCAGATGTTGGAGGCTAACCCTTTCCAGGGGTTTTTATTAAGATGATTGGAAGAAAGATTATCTAGTGAGATTTCTTGTTTAAAGCCCAAGATGAAGGCTGACACTTACTGAGGATAAGCAAATAAGGATCCTAGACTCTGCTAAGGAAGATTGATGAAGATAAGGGTGACAGAGACTGTCCATGTCTCGCATTCCAAAAATGTACTCAATGTGAAATTGAGACAAACTTAGCTTGTTTAAAGTCTGGTTTAAATTGGAAGAAATTCACCAGGGTATGTTAAAAGGTGACTAAAGACCTGTTCCTATGTTTATAAGAAACCTGATGGGTCCTTGTATACAAGCTCAAGAGGAAGCTGGAAATGCTTTTAAGAAGCCTGTGGGTCCTTGTACAAAGCCCAAGAGGAGGCTAATCGAGGGTCCTTGTTATAGCACAAGAGAAAGCTATGTAGTTTTGAACTTATTTTGGCTCTAAGCAAATGGGTAAGAGGTTTCACCGGGAATAATTCCTCTTTGGGTGGATGTGTCTTATATTTTTGGATTCTAAGGTTTTTGCCAAGATTTTTCACCGGGAATAATTCATCTTGGGGGTTTGAACTACAGATCTCTAATTAGGAAAGAGCCTTCACCAGTGAAATTCTGGACTCAGACACGCGATGTCTAACAGGATGTCACGACATCACTATCTGAATGTTTTTAAACAAATGAACAAAGTAAAAATAGAAAAACAACACAGGAGAGTTGTTAACCCAGTTCAGTGCAAACACACCTACATCTGGGGGCTACCAAGCCAGGGAGGAAGTCCACTATAAGTAATATTAATTCAAGGTAATACAAAACAAGATTACGTCTTTCACTTAATATCTACCCAATGCAACTTCAATCTAAACCACTCAGACCAGAGATCCTACTCACTCCCCCTCAATCACAGCAGTGATGAAAAACTAACCAACGAATAACAAAGAAGACACTCTTCAAAAAACACAACTTGATCTTGCTTAAAAGCTTTGATCAAGTACAATAGTACTCTTCCTTAAAAGCTTTGAGTACTTCTTACAACTCAAATCAAAGCACCTAGACCAAGACAATCATCATGATGATTGTTTGGCTTACAAGAAAAACTACAACGAGAACCTTAAACACACAGAACTCTAACAGTTTCTCAACCAAAAACCCTTGACGGCAACAGTAGCCCTTGCGTGGAATAAATAGCCTTCAGCAATACAGCAACTGGGCCTTGGATCCATAAAAATAGTTTTTGCCCTAATAAAACAAATCTTCATAACACAAGAAGCTGATAATAGAAATCATCCAATTCGTCCTTAAAGCAGATCAGAATCCATCATTACCAAATATAGCGCAAGGTCTTATCAGATCATAAAATCATAAGTAGTAATAGAAAATAACGAAAAGCTGCGAATGTCATGACATCGGCCTTGACATCAGGTAAAGGCCTGCATAAGGAAGGACTTCACAACAACAGAAAGCATGTCATGACACTGGTTTTGACAGGATAGAACCACACTTTAGTTTTACCAAAAATTACAGCCAATCAACAACATCTACAAACTCCCCCTTTGGCAAATTTTTGGCTAAAACACTAATAGAAGTAAAAAGATATCAGAGCATACAGCAGCCAACAACAGAAAAATAAATTCTGTAACAGAAAAATAAATTCTGAAGAAACAGCAGCAACTTGATTAAACTTGATTAATCACCAAAAAAAACAGAAAACCACTACTTAATCAATTGTTACAGAAACCACTTGTCATTGTCAGGGAGAATCTGAGAACACCCAAATAAAGAAAACCACAAAAAAACCATGTCCAAGAAGAAACCAAAGGATCACCAGAACAACAAAACAACCATTACAACCATTACAATCAAAAACAACAAACACACTACTCCCCCTTTTTAGCCACAAAAGGAGCCAAACATCAGATATAGATTTAATCTTCAGAGCCAGCAGTATCATCATCATCCTCCTCACTCATCTCTTCATCACTGAAGCTACTAGACTTATATTCATTCTCACTATCAGTATCCATATCAGCATCCATCTTCTCACCATCACCACCAGCAGCATGATCATCATCACTATCAGCAGACTGCTCAAGACTTTGTATAAGCTGTTCAAGCTTCATCTTCCTATTTTCCAGTTCTTTGCAGGTCTCCTTCAGCTCAGCTATAAGAGAGGCTTTGGTCACAGACTTGCTAGTTTGAGATGTTCCAGCAGATGTTGAGGCATCAGTCCTTTGAAGTAGCTTGTAGTGAAAAGTCAAAGCACTTTCCCTTTTGCAGACAGAATCTTTAGCTTTCAAGATGCCAGGGTATTGCTTTAGGATGATTCCACATATTAGGGATGGAAAGGCAATAGGAAGCTTAGTAGCAGAGGTACCTGCATGTCTCATAGTCTGGTCAAAAATATAGGTCCCATAGTCAAACACAGTCTTGGTCCCTATAGCATAAATGAATCTACCTAAACCAACAGCAATGGTAGAGGTGTGATTTGTGGGCACCCAATTGGCAGAACCAATTTTATGCAGCAGAGCATACTTGACAGTCAAGAGTCTAGCAGACAGTTTGCTTTTGATGGGCCACTTTTTAACCTTACCCCCAGTGATGGTGTTGCAAACCTCATTATCAGTTACTTCAAGCTCAGGTTGAGCTTCAGCACTTCTACCTAGATAGTGATTTATAGCAGTAGGGGAGAATTCTATGCATTTTCTTCTAACATAAACTTTATGAAAATCATCTGTTCTACCATCAGCACAGTCTTGAGACAAATTAACAATAAACTCCTTCACAAGCATTTCATAACATTTAGAGAATTGAGAAACAGTCTTAATCAAACCAGCAGACTTGATGAGCTGCATAACCTCTTGATTTTCCAGAGCATCATTTGCTAATTCTCTTTCTAGGGCCAGCCTTCTTTGATACACAAATTTCCACTGGATTGCATTAGAGGCATAGTGCAGATATATGTTATCCAAAGGAACATCACGAACCTTTGTAGCAGATTTAGTAACAGCAATCTTCTTCTTGGAGGGGATGTCAGGGACATCACTTGGGACATCAGCTTCAGAGTCAGAAATGCTTCTTTCCTTCCTCTTCTTCACACTAACTTTGCTTCCAGATTTTGAGGGTCCAGTAGGAGCTTTCTTCATCTTTTCTTTAGTAACAGTCTTCAGAGGAGTAACCTGTGGCTTGAGAGAATGTTGCTCACAGACTTGTTTTCCCTTACGAGCCTTGACCCTGTTGGAGATGATGGAGATGAGGTCATCATCAGCAATATCAATAGGATCATCAAGTTCATCTAGATCCACCACATCATGCACATTAGGGTTTTCATCTCTCTTAGCAGGAACGGCAGGAACCTCTTCATCTTTCTCAGGAGCAAGAGTCTCATCATCTTTGGTATCAGATGCTTCAACATTGATAGCTTCAGATGTTTCAACATCTTTGGCAACAGGGGTCTCATTAACAGATGTCTCAACATCTTTAGTAACAGGGGTCTCATCATTTTTCTCAGCAGATGTCTCATCATTATCAACAGTTGTCTCAACATCTTTAGCAACAGGGGTCTCATCATCTTGCACACCTTGATCATCATTGGAAGCAGGCATTTGGGCTAGAGGAACAGAAATTCCTTCAACTTTGTGCCCTTCATTCAAGATTCTGGTGACAATATTTGCAATCGCATTATGAACATAGGAAGAGCCTTCTCTACCCTGGACAGAAAAAGTTTCTGGAACAGATCCTCCGGTTGATTTTCTTGCATGCATCTTTCTTGGTTGACTGCGAACAGAATCGGAGGCAGGAACAGAGTTCAATGGCACAACATCCAGCACAACATCTTGATCGCTCACAACATTTGGTGCCCTAGAACCTGATGCTGTTTCAGAGATAGGAGAAGATTTCTTTGAGGAAGAACTCTGAGACATGGTGAGAGAAAATGAGAGGCTGGGTAAAGAGTGATGAATGCAGAGACACAGAGAGATAGCGTGAGTGTGGAAGAGAGGTTTTGGAGGAATGGAAACCGTTTGGGTAACTTGCAAAAGGGGGGGAAAATGCACTTTAATGTGTAATGATATCCAAGATTTGGAGAGAGAAATAATGCTGGCCCCACACTCAATTAATTGCTATAATCCTTCACAAAGACAAATGCCTAATTTGTTTCTTAAATTTTCAAATTGATTTGCATCTAAGGCTTTTGTAAAAATGTCAGCAAGTTGAAGGTCTGTAGCAACATGTTCCAAGCCAATTATTTTGTCCTCAACAAGATCTCTAATGTAGTGGTGTCTAATATCAATATGCTTGGTCCTGCTGTGCTGAATGGGATTCTTTGAAATGTTGATGGCACTTAAGTTGTCACAATATAATGTCATGACATCTTGTGTGACATTCTATTCTGATAACATTTGTTTCATCCAAACAAGTTGAGAACAGCTACTTCCTGCTGCAATATATTCTGCTTCAGCAGTAGATAAGGACACACAGTTTTGTTTCTTGCTGAACCATGAAATAAGATTATTTCCCAAAAAGAAACATCCTCCTGAAGTACTTTTTTTGTCATCAGCACTTCCAGCCCAGTCTGCATCACAATATCCAGTGAGAATGGGTTCACATCCATGAGAGTAAAGCATTCCATACTCACAGGTACCATTCACATATTTCATTATCCTCTTGACTTGATTTATGTGACTGACTTTGGGTTCTGCTTGATACCTAGCACATACCCCAACAGCAAAGGCAATATCAGGTCTACTGGCTGTAAGGTATAACAGACTTCCTATCATGCTTCTGTATAGACTTTGATCAACACTAGTTCCCTTCTCATCTTTGGACAGTTTCAAATGAGTAGGTGCTGGTGTCCTTTTGTGAGTAGAATTTTCCATTCCAAACTTTTTGACAATATTTCTAGCATACTTGCTCTGAGAGAGAAATATTGAGTCTTCCATCTGTTTGACTTGCAGCCCAAGAAAGTATGTTAATTCTCCAACAAGACTCATTTCAAATTCAGATTGCATTTGCTCAACAAAATGTCTAGTCATCTTGTCTGACATCCCACCAAATACAATATCATCCACATAGATTTGAGCTATTAGAATCTTTCCTCCTTCATCTTTAACAAAGAGAGTTTTATCTATCCCTCCTTTCCTGTATCCATTGCTAGTAAGAAACTCAGTTAGTCTCTCATACCAAGCTCTAGGGGCTTGCTTCAGACCATAAAGGGCTTTTCTTAATTTGTACACATGATCAGGATGGTTTGGATCTGCAAAACCTTTAGGTTGTTCTACATAGACTTCCTCATTCAAATATCCATTCAAGAAAGCACTCTTTACATCCATCTGATATAGTTTGAATTTCAGAATGCATGCAACCCCTAACAACAGCCTAATTGACTCAAGTCTGGCAACAGGGGCAAAAGTTTCATCAAAGTCAACTCCCTCAACTTGAGTGTATCCTTGAGCAACTAACCTTGCTTTATTTCTGATTATAGTTCCAAGTTCATCTGACTTATTCTTGTAGAACCATTTTGTTCCAATGACATTAGAATGTTTTGGTCTTGGAACCAGCTCCCATACTTCATTCCTTTCAAACTGACCTAGTTCTTCCTGCATGGCATTAATCCAGAACTCATCTGTTAATGCTTCCTTGACATTCTTAGATTCAATTTTTGATACAAAACAAGAGTTTGAAACTACTTCTCTTGACCTTGTAGTAATTCCACTGTTGGGATCTCCTATAATAAGTTCTTTAGGATGATTTTTCTGAACTCTTATAGAAGGACTCTTGTTAGAAGGTTCAGCCTCAGATTCTGTGATAGTAGGACTGCAATCATCTTCTCTTGTAGATTCTTCAGCTGTAATATCCCAGAATGTTCCGACATCTTCTGTGACATCTGCTTGATTGTGGACATCATCAACCACAACATTTATGGACTCCATTATTATTCTGGTTCTTGAGTTGAACACTCGATAGGCTCTACTGTTTGTAGAGTAGCCCAGAAAAATTCCTTCATCACTCTTGGGATCCATCTTCCTTCTGTGATCTCTATCAGCAAGAATGTAACACCTACTACCAAACACATGGAAGTATTTGACAGTGGGCTTTCTTCCCTTCCAGATCTCATATAGGGTGGTAGAGGTTCCTTTTCTTAAAGTAACTCTATTGTGGACATAACAAGCAGTATTCATGGCTTCAGCCCAGAAGTAGATAGGGAGATTCTTAGCATGGATCATTGCTCTGGCTGATTCTTGAATAGTTATATTCTTTCTTTCAACAACCCCATTTTGCTGTGGAGTAATAGGGGAAGAGAATTCATGATGTATTCCTTCAGAGGAGCAGAAATCAGCAAATTTTTTATTCTCAAATTCCTTTCCATGATCACTTCTAATTCTTTCAACACCATTTTCTTTTTCTCTTTGAATTCTTTGACATAGGTCCTTGAAAACATCAAACACATCTGACTTTTCTCTGATGAAGTTTACCCAAGTGTATCTGGAGTAGTCATCCATAACAACATAAGAATATTTCTTTCCTCCAAGACTTTCTATTTGCATTGGTCCCATCAAGTCCATATGTAGCAGTTCAAGAACTCTGGAAGTAGTCAGATGTATAACCTTTGGATGCGACATCCTGGTTTGTTTTCCTACCTGACATTCACCACAGATTCTTCCTTCATCAATTTGTAGCTTAGGAATTCCTCTCACAGCTTCCAGAGAAATAATCCTTTTCATACCCCTTAGATGAAGGTGACCAAGTTTTTGATGCCACAGCTTTGCTTCTTCTTCCTTAGAGCAAACAGTAGAATAGCTGGATTCATGAGACACCCACAAGTAGCAGTTATCTTTGGACCTGACACCCCTCATTACTACTTCCTTTTCTTCATTAGTGACCACACACTCAGCTTTGGTGAAGTTGACTTGGTATCCTTGGTCACAGAGTTGACTGATGCTTATGAGATTGGCAGTCAGGCCTTTGACCAACAAAACACCTTCTAAATTTGGCACTCCTGAACAGTCTAATTTTCCAACTCCTTTGATTTCTCCTTTAGCTCCATCACCAAAGGTTACATAACTAGTAGAATGACCCTTGATATCAACAAGCAAATTTTTTTGTCCAGTCATGTGTCTGGAACATCCACTGTCAAAATACCAGTCTTCCTTGGCTGAAACTCTACGAGATGTATGGGCTATTAGAGCCATATTTTTGGGTTTCCATTGTTGCTTCTGGATGTGCATGATCTGCTTAGGTTTGTAGTAAGGAGCTTGATCTGGGTATCCATATAATCTGAAGCAGAAAGGCTTAATGTGTCCAAATCTTCCACAATAATGACATCTCCATCTTTGAAACTTTCTCTTCGTTTCACTTTTCTCGTGATGTTGAGTCACATGTTTTGACATTGGTTTCAACATCTCAGCTTCAGGTTTAGTTCTGCTACTATCTTGGAAATATTTCTTTGCACCAACAAAGCCTATACCAGACATATCTCCTGAACTTTTTCCAACCTGCAAAATCTCCTCCAACATGTTCGTGCCATTGTTCAACATTTTTACTGATTTTGACATTTGATCAAGTTTGGATTGTAACATGCTAATTTCACTATTCAGTTCAGATATAGTTTCATTAAGCCCTTTGTTATCAGCCTCCAACTGAGCTATGTATTTCTTCTGCTTTTCACCTTGTTGACACACTTCAGCACTTCTGATACAGAGCTTTCTGTAGGAGGTTGCCAGCTCTTCAAAGGATAGCTCATCTTCACTAGAATCTCCATCTGAATTGCAAACTCCAGTAAGGGCTGTGACATGTTTAGCTGATTCTTCTTCAAAATCACTCTCAGAATCTTCATCAGACCAGGAAACTGACAATCCTTTCTTTTGTTTCTTGAGAAAGTAGGACATTCAGCTCTAATATGTCCATACCCTTCACATCCATGACATTGAATTCCTTTACTGTGATTGTATTTTTCTTCTGGTTTAGTTCTTCTGCCAGAGTCATAAGATCTACTGATGTCAGATGAGATGTTCTTGACATTAGGTCTTGGCTTCTGATCCATTCTTCTCATAATTTTGTTGAATTGTTTGCCAAGCATAGCTATAGATTCAGATAGATTCTCTTCTCTACTTTCCTCTACTTCCTCTTGAGAGTTGGACACAAAGGCTATGCTTTTGTTCTTCTTTTCAGAATTTTCACTGATTCCCATCTCAAAGGTTTGAAGAGATCCAATTAATTCTTCTACCTTCATTTTGCTGATGTCCTGTGCCTCTTCTATAGCTGTAACCTTCATGTCAAATCTCTTAGGTAGGGATCTAAGAATTTTTCTCACCAGCTTTTTGTTAGAACAAGATTTGTTCTGATCAATTATCTTAGTTTTGATGATAACAATAATATGAATTTTGCTTAAGATAATATGGTACTCTAATCCAATGCAATTTCCTTTTCAGGAAATATATAAAGAGTATGCATAATTCAGCGCTCAGAAGCTTTGTCTCAAAGGGTTCAGCATGCAACATCAGAACATGGTCTGGCAAGACATCAGAAGATGGTCGAAGCAGAATCAGAACATGGGTCTATGGAAGCATCAGAAGAACATGAGATCAGAAGCACTGAAGTTCTGATGGTATCACGCACAGAAGCACTTCAAGGTCAGAAGATCAGAAGATGCTTTGCACCAAGTTGTTTGACTCTGATGATATTCAAACGTTGTATTCACAAACATCAGATCAGAAGGAAGTACATGTGGCAGGCTACGCTGACTGACAAAAGGAACGTTAGAAGCTATTAAAGGCAACGTCAGTAGACACAGCGTGAACAAGGCTCGAGGTAGTTGACAAAAGCGCATAACATTAAATGCGATGCTGTACGGAACACGCAAAGCATTAAATGCACTCAACGGTCATCTTCTCCAACGCCTATAAATATGAAGTTCTGATGAGAAGCAAGGTTAACGATTCTGAACAAAACAACTCATATTAACTTGCTGAAACTCTGTTCTATTCAAAGCTCAGAATCTTCATCTTCATCAAAGCTCACTACATTGCTGTTGTAATATATTAGTGAGATTAAGCTTAAACGTTAAGAGAAATATCACAGTTTGTGATTATAGCTTTTAAGAAGCAATTGTAATACTCTTAGAATTGATTACATTAAGTTGTAAGGAACTAGAGTGATCGTGTGGATCAGAATACTCTAGGAAGTCTTAGAGGTTATCTAAGCAGGTTGTAACTAGAGTGATCGTGTGGATCAGAATACTCTAGAAAGTCTTAGAGGGTATCTAAGCAGTTGTTCCTGGAGTGATCAGTGTGTGATCAGAAGACTCTGGAAGACTTAGTTGCTGACTAAGTGGAAAACCATTGTAATCCGTGCGATTAGTGGATTAAATCCTCAGTTGAGGTAAATCATCTCTGCGGGGGTGGACTGGAGTAGTTTAGTTAACAACGAACCAGGATAAAAATAACTGTGCAATTTATTTTTATCGGTCAAGTTTTTAAAGCTACACTTATTCAAACCCCCCCTTTCTAAGTGTTTTTCTATCCTTCAATTGGCATCAGAGCGCCGGTTCTAAGGTGCAAGCACTTAACCGTGTTTAGAAAAGATTCAGGAAGAGAAAAACGCTTCAGTAAAAGATGGCTGATGAAACTGCAAAGTATACATCTACATCTGGCTCTGCTGAGCAACACAACGGTAACAATGGTTATACTAGACCGCCGGTATTTGATGGTGAAAACTTTGAATACTGGAAAGATAAACTGGAAAGTTACTTTCTTGGTCTAGATGGTGATCTATGGGATCTTCTGATGGATGGTTACAAACATCCGGTAAATGCCAGTGGCGTAAAACTGACAAGGCAAGAAATGAGCGATGATCAGAAGAAGCTTTTCAGGAATCATCATAAATGCAGAACTGTTTTGCTGAATGCTATCTCTCATGCTGAGTATGAGAAGATATCTAACAGGGAAACGGCCTATGACATATATGAGTCCTTGAAAATGACTCATGAAGGAAATGCTCAAGTCAAGGAGACTAAAGCCCTCGCTTTAATCCAGAAGTATGAAGCCTTCAAGATGGAGGATGATGAAGACATTGAAAAGATGTTTTCAAGATTTCAAACTCTTACTGCTGGATTGAGAGTTCTTGACAAGGGATACACCAAGGCTGATCACGTAAAGAAGATCATCAGAAGCTTACCCAGAAGATGGGGTCCTATGGTGACTGCATTTAAGATTGCGAAGAATATAAATGAAGTCTCTTTGGAAGAGCTGATCAGTGCCCTGAGGAGTCATGAAATTGAACTGGATGCAAACGAGCCTCAAAAGAAAGGTAAGTCTATTGCATTAAAATCCAATATCAAGAAATGCACTAACGCTTTTCAGGCTAGAGAAGAAGATCCTGAAGAATCAGAATCTAAAGAAGAAGATGAACTGTCCTTGATCTCCAGAAGGCTAAATCAACTCTGGAAGAACAAGCAAAGGAAGTTCAGAGGCGTCAGAAGTTCAAAGAAATTTGAACGTGGAGAATCTTCTGATGACAGAAGATTTGACAAGAAGAAGGTCATGTGCTATGAATGCAATGAGCCTGGACACTTCAAGAATGAATGTCCAAAACTTCAGAAGGAAAATCCCAAGAAGAAGTTTCATAAGAAGAAAGGTCTTATGGCAACCTGGGATGAGTCAGAAGATGATTCAGACTCTGAAGATGAGCAGGCTAACTGTGCGCTGATGGCGACAGAAGATGACGGATCAGAATCTACATCAGAATCAGATTCTGAAGAGATATCCTTGGCTGCAAAAAGGACAAAGCACAACATGTCGTGGTACCTGGACTCTGGATGCTCACGACACATGACAGGAAGAAGGTCTATGTTCCAAGACCTGGTGCTTAAGTCTGGAGGAGAAGTCAAGTTTGGAGGAGATCAGAAGGGCAAGATAATTGGCTCTGGAACTATAAAGTCTGGTAACTCTCCTTCCATTTCAAATGTACTTCTTGTAGAAGGATTAACACATAACCTATTATCTATCAGTCAATTGAGTGACAATGGTTATGATATAATCTTTAATCAAAAGTCTTGCAAGGCTGTAAATCAGAAGGATGGCTCAATCCTATTTACCGGTAAGAGGAAGAACAACATTTATAAGACAGATCTGCAAGATCTTATGAGTCAGAAGGTGACTTGTCTTATGTCTGTTTCTGAAGAGCAGTGGGTCTGGCACAGAAGATTAGGTCATGCTAGTTTGAGAAAGATTTCTCAGATTAACAAACTGGATCTTGTCAGAGGACTCCCGAATCTGAAATTTAAATCAGATGCTCTTTGTGAAGCATGTCAGAAGGGCAAGTTCTCCAAACCTGCATTCAAGTCCAAGAATGTTGTTTCTACCTCAAGGCCATTAGAACTCTTGCACATTGATCTGTTTGGCCCAGTCAAAACAGCATCTGTCAGAGGGAAGAAATATGGATTAGTCATCGTAGATGATTATAGCCGCTGGACATGGGTAAAGTTCTTGAAACACAAGGATGAGTCTCATTCAGTGTTCTTTGATTTCTGCATTCAGATTCAATCTGAAAAAGAGTGTAAAATCATAAAGGTTAGAAGTGATCACGGTGGTGAATTTGAGAACAGATTCTTTGAAGAGTTCTTCAAAGAAAATGGTATTGCCCATGATTTCTCTTGTCCTAGAACTCCACAGCAAAATGGAGTTGTAGAACGAAAGAATAGGACTCTGCAAGAAATGGCCAGAACCATGATCAATGAAACCAATATGGCTAAGCATTTCTGGGCAGAAGCAATAAACACTGCATGCTATATTCAGAATAGAATCTCTATCAGACCTATTCTAAATAAGAATCCTTATGAATTGTGGAAGAATATAAAGCCCAACATTTCATATTTCCATCCTTTTGGATGTGTATGCTTTATTCTGAACACTAAAGATCATCTTGGTAAGTTTGATTCCAAAGCACAAAAATGTTTCCTTCTTGGATATTCTGAACGCTCAAAAGGCTACAGAGTATACAATACTGAAACATTGATTGTAGAAGAATCAATCAATATCAGGTTTGATGATAAGCTTGGTTCTGAAAAACCAAAGCAGTTTGATAATTTTGCAGATTGTGATATTGATGTATCAGAAGTTGTTGAGCCAAGAAGCAACGCATCAGAAGCAGAGCTTCTCAAAAGCAAAGAATCTGAAGATCAAGTATCAGCTTCTCTGGAGAATCTAAGCATTTCTGAAGAACCATCTGTCAGAAGATCATCCAGACTCATCTCTGGTCATTCAGAAGATGTCATTCTTGGAAAGAAGGATGATCCAATCAGAACAAGAGCATTCCTTAAGAACAATGCAGACTGTCAATTAGGTCTTGTATCTTTGATCGAGCCAACTTCTGTTGATCATGCTCTAGAAGATCCAGACTGGATAATTGCTATGCAAGAAGAACTGAATCAGTTTACAAGGAATGATGTTTGGGATCTTGTTCCTAGACCAGATGGATTCAATATAATCGGTACAAAATGGGTCTTCAGAAACAAGCTCAGTGAGAAAGGTGAAGTGGTAAGGAACAAAGCCAGACTAGTGGCTCAGGGTTATAGTCAGCAAGAAGGGATTGACTATACAGAAACCTTTGCACCAGTGGCCAGGTTAGAATCTATTCGTCTATTAATTTCATTTGCCACTCAACATAACATCACTCTCTATCAGATGGATGTTAAGAGTGCCTTCTTAAATGGTTATATAGATGAAGAAGTTTATGTCCATCAACCTCCTGGTTTTGAAGACTCCATGTCTCCTAATCATGTTTTTAAACTAAAGAAATCGTTGTACGGATTGAAACAAGCTCCCAGAGCTTGGTATGAACGCTTAAGTTCTTTCCTTCTGGATAATGGTTTCACTAGAGGAAAAGTGGACACTACTCTCTTTTGTAAAACCTTTAAAAGGGATATTTTAATTTGTCAAACATATGTAGATGATATTATTTTTGGAACATCTAATGCTACACTTGGAAAGGAGTTTGCTGAGTCTATGCAGGCTGAGTTTGAAATGAGCATGATGGGAGAACTCAAGTATTTCCTTGGAATACAAATAAATCAAACATCAGAAGGAACGTATGTTCACCAAACCAAGTATGTGAAGGAACTTCTGAAGAAGTTTAATCTTCTAGACTGCAAAGAAGCCAAAACTCCTATGCATCCAACATGCATCCTAGGTAAGGATGAGGTAAGTAAGAAGGTAGATCAGAAGTTATACAGAGGTATGATTGGATCTCTTCTATATTTGACTGCTTCTAGACCTGACATTCTGTTCAGTGTTTGTTTGTGTGCTAGATTCCAATCAGATCCTAGAGAATCTCATTTAACTGCTGTTAAGAGAATTCTAAGGTATCTGAAAGGTACTACTAATGTTGGCTTAGTTTATAGAAAATCTAAAGAATACAACTTAGTAGGATTCTGCGATGCTGACTATGCTGGAGACAGAATTGAAAGAAAGAGTACTTCAGGAAGTTGCCAATTTCTTGGAAGTCATTTGATCTCCTGGTATAGCAAGAAGCAAGCAACTATTGCTCTATCAACAACAGAAGCAGAATATGTCGTTGCTGCTGGTTGCAGTACACAGATGCTCTGGATGAAGAGTCAGCTAGAAGATTATCAGATATATGAGAGTAACATTCCTATATTCTGTGATAATACTTCTGCTATATGTTTATCTAAGAATCCTATTCTTCACTCAAAAGCTAAACATATTGAGATTAAACATCATTTCATAAGGGACTATGTTCAGAAGGGTGTTCTATCTTTAAACTTTGTGGATACAGACCATCAATGGGCTGATATCTTTACAAAACCCCTGGCTGAAGATAGGTTTAAGTTCATTCTGAAGAACATCAGTATGGATTTATGCCCAGAATGAGAAGATGAGAAGTTCTTATGTATGAGTATCTTCTGAAATGAAAGTGGATTATTTTTTAATCAGAAGTTCTGATTGAAATCTTTTAGAAATTATGATTCGGTTATTACTAACGTTTCATTGTCTAAAGTTGATTCAGAACCTCTTTTAAAGCAAAACAGCTGTAACTTTTTATCTCGGGTGGTAAACCTGTCTTTACTGTTCATGGATAAGCGCGCGTGCAGTTGAAGGGACGCCGACCATAGGTAACTGTGCTAGTCACCTCATTTGTCTTTATTATCTCTCCTCATGTCACGTAACATTAAATGCTATCCATCATTTGTTTCATTTTATTTTCTTTTAAATACTCTTCAAACGCTTCTCCTTCCCTCTTATATTTTCTCTATTACACTCTGTCTTTGTTTTCTTTCTCTATCTCTTTGCATTCATGTCAAACCCTAGCTGTTCATTATCTGCAAATCCATCATGAACTCTTCATCAAGCCCAGGAAACCATGAAAATGATCAAAACAAAAAGAGAAAAGCTGTTGAAACATCTTTCAAGGATGGACCTCGTTGTTTGCTGAGTTCGTTGGCCCAGTTTATCCGGATCTTGTCAAGGAGTTCTGGGCACATGCTGTGGTTGCTCCAAAATCAATACTTTCTTTCGTCCATGGAAAGTTTGTTGTTATTACTGAAAACATCCTAAGAGTGATGTTTGATCTGAAAAACCCTGAAGGGGCTTTTGAGATTGATCAAAGGGCAGTTTGGGGAGATGTTCTATCCACTCTCTATCCAAATGTCAAGGAAACAAAAAGCGTCAAGGATTTGAGAGATGTCTACAAAATCTGGACAAAGATCCTTCTTGGGTGTTTCTACCATAGGAAAGGAACACATGCCTCGGATTTCATCAATAATGAGCAAAGGTATATTCTTTATTGCATTGCCACTAAGAAGAAGGTTGATGCGATCTACATCATCTTCAACCATTTGTGGAAAGCAGTAAAGGATTCCAGAAACGCTTTCAGAGAAAAAGGTGGAACAATCATTCCTTTTGGAAGGATTATTTCAAATCTTTTGGTGCATTCAAAGATTGTTGAAAGCTTGGAATCTGAAGGTATTGTGAAAGACCTTGCTGTCACATCTGGGGCTTGTCTGAATGCATTCACTTTGAAGAAGATGAAAGTAATTAAGGCTATCAGTAAGACTCCCCAACCTCTTGCTGATACAAGAATCAGAAGAGCACCTGTTCTTGCTGAGTTTGAAACTTTCTTCAACTGTGAGGTACCTGTAGTCAAAACTAGGTATCTGTTATCACAAGAAGAAAATAAATATCTCAAAAATCAAGAGAAGGGTGCTCCAATGAAAATAAATAAGAAGAAGGAAGAAAGGACTAAAAGAAAGCATGATTATCCTTCTGCTGTCTCTAAGAAACAAGATGTTTCTAAAGAGGTCATTGCAAAGGTTGCTAAGTCTGTCTCTGATGAGTTTGAGAAGAAAGGGAAAGAAGCTGTTGAGAAGAAGAAAACAAGAAAAAGGAAGATGATTCTTCAAGAGTCTGATGAAGAAAATGTCTCTCAAGAGGCTGAGAATCAGTCAGAAGTTCTGACATATGTCAGAAGGAAAGAAATCTCTAGCGGCAAAGCAAAGATTATTGAAGAGCCGAAGAGTAAGAAGCAAAAGAAGACTGAGGATGTGGCCAAAGCTTTTCTGAGAGGTTCCAAAGGTATATGCATTTCTGAACCTGATTCTGCTCCTGCTGTTCGTTCAGAAGTTGCACCAATAGAGGTTGTCCCTACACCTGAACCAGAAAAAGCCACATCAGAATCACCTGTTTTTGTCCATGTTCTTACACCTCCATCTTCTCCTATAACCATTCCTTCCTCTCCACCTACCATCAATCCTGTTCTGGATATACCACCCCTTCAAACTCTCTTTCCATCTCAACCTTCTCCCAATGCCACCTTTGAACATACTCCCTCCACCTCTCAAAACAACCTTTGTGATTCTCCTCTTCCAACCTCTGCATCACATGAGCAGCTGCTCCGTGATTGCAACTACACTCCCAAGCCTCGTCCTGAAGCTGAAGTGGTAGTGTTAGATTCTGATACTTAAGCAGAATCTTCTTATAGGTTGGATAGAGAACCTCATCCGTACTTCACTTCCAACCCTGCCTTTTCAAAAACCCAAATAAAATTCCGCCCTGTATACCCTATTGGTGTAGTTTTTGAAAAAATAAAGAGGAATCTCAGAAGTATCTTTGATACTCTCAGAATTGCTGAAAGTTCTGGATTGAATGATGTTGCTATGCGGAACTTCTGGAGGATCTTTCGCAGAGAATCAGATGCTCTGTTTTTAGAACTTCAGGAAGCCTGTGTAGCTGCTGCCCCACGGCCTCGTGGAATTCTGAGGAATTATGAAGACTTCTGGTTTGCTAGTCTCAAAGGAAGACATCTGTTGGAAGAGAAGCCCTTCTTGGATGAGATGGAACAATTAAGACTGGCTGCTGAAATGGAAGCAAATCCATGCAGGGATATTGTTATCTTTATTCCTGATTATCCTGTTCTGCTCGGAGACTTCAAGACTCTCTTTAACTATCTGAGGGAAAACCCTTCTGAGAAAGACCCAAGCTTGGTCATTCCAGAAGTTGTTGACCCACCAGAAGTTGAAGGTCCTTCTGCTCCCAGGAATCTAGCTGCCATTCTTCAGGCACTTGAGAATGGAGACTCGGAAATTCCTGCTGCAGAATATGGAGATGCTTCTATGCAAGAAGCAGATGTTGAAGATCATGTTGCTGAATCAGATCCTGTTGAGGAAATCCCTGCAAATGATCTATCCATGGAAGCTACAGATCAAGTTACTATCCCTGTGGTTGAAAGCGGTGAAGCTTCTTCTGATGAATCTTCTCGTCTTGCAAGGACTCTGGAAGAAATTCAGAAGAGACAGGATGAGCAAAGCTCACTCAATGCTGAGTTTAGAGCTTTCATGGTGAGGCAAGATGGACACAACAATGAGGTTCAAGAGATGCTGGCCAAGATCCTGTCAAGGCTAGGGCCATCTTAGATTGAGTCTGTGTTGTTTCTTTCTTTTCGTTGCATCTGTTTTTGTGCATCTGATCTTACTTATCTTCATGTACTTCTGTACCTGATGTTTGAACTTCAATGAAATCATCTTCTTCCTCCGTGTGTTTCTTTTTGTTTGTCTCTGAATCTTTTCTGTTTTTTGATGATATGACAAAAAGGGGGAGAAATATGTGATAAATGATTTGATTTAATCAGTTGCTTTCACTAACAAGAACTGCAAGTTCTATATGGTTTAAGTGTTTTGCAGGTATAAAGAAGTGAAGAGAATCTTCAAAGCACACAAGAAGCAAAACCATAAGAAGCGTTATTCTGTAAAAAGAATAAGCTTATGGAAACTGAAGCAAGCTGAGTGCTGTCAAGCTTCAGAATCAGAAGCACTGATAATAGAATTTGATCCATATTTGTCTATTTGCTCTGACAAAATTCTATTTGCTCTGACAAAATTCTATTTGCTCTGATACATTATTTTAGCCTATATGGCTCTGATACATATCATGTGTTCTAATATACATTTTATGTTCTGACTCGTTCATGCTGACTTTTGTCGTTTAGTTTTTGTTCTGTAACATTTCAGGATGTAGAGATGCTCTGATGATGCTCTGGTACATTCAACACTGTTCTGATACAAATCTAGCATGAAGTGATGTTGGTAGAAATTCAAAGCTCTGAAGCTATCCGAGGGAAGCAGAAATCAGAAGCTGTGAATGTTCTAAAGATCCAGAAAACTCAAGTTCTGAAGCTGTCCTAAATGGAAGCAGAAATCAGAAGCTGTGAATGTTCTGAAGATCAAAGAAATTCAAGTTCTGAAGCTGTCCTAGATGGAAGCAGGAATCAGAAGTTGTGAATGTTCTGATGATCAAAGAAATTCAAGTTCTGAAGCTGTCCTAAATGGAAGCAGGAATCAGAAGCTATGAGTGTTCTAGGGATCTAAAGAAATTCAAGTTCTGAAGCTGTCCAATGGAAGCAGAAGTCAGAAGCTATGAATTCTCTGAAGACAGAAGCTTATGTGATCGTCTCTACCGAAATAATCAGGGAAGTCTTTTATTAAAGTTCTTCGAGTATTTATTTCAGGGGGAGATTATTTATCTCAGGGGGAGATTGTTAATCTCAGGGGGAGACATATTCACATGCTTATGCTATAGCTGTGTAATTTGTCTTTTGCCGTCTGCTCTTTCTGATCGCAAATTCATATCATTTATATATGTTTTTGTCATCATCAAAAAGGGGGAGATTGTTAGAACAAGATTTGTTCTGATCAATTATCTTAGTTTTGATGATAACAATAATATGAATTTTGCTTAAGATAATATGGTACTCTAATCCAATGCAATTTCCTTTTCAGGAAATATATAAAGAGTATGCATAATTCAGCGCTCAGAAGCTTTGTCTCAAAGGGTTCAGCATGCAACATCAGAACATGGTCTGGCAAGACATCAGAAGATGGTCGAAGCAGAATCAGAACATGGGTCTATGGAAGCATCAGAAGAACATGAGATCAGAAGCACTGAAGTTCTGATGGTATCACGCACAGAAGCACTTCAAGGTCAGAAGATCAGAAGATGCTTTGCACCAAGCTGTTTGACTCTGATGATATTCAAACGTTGTATTCACAAACATCAGATCAGAAGGAAGTACATGTGGCAGGCTACGCTGACTGACAAAAGGAACGTTAGAAGCTATTAAAGGCAACGTCAGTAGACACAGCGTGAACAAGGCTCGAGGTAGTTGACAAAAGCGCATAACATTAAATGCGATGCTGTACGGAACACGCAAAGCATTAAATGCACTCAACGGTCATCTTCTCCAACGCCTATAAATATGAAGTTCTGATGAGAAGCAAGGTTAACGATTCTGAACAAAACAACTCATATTAACTTGCTGAAACTCTGTTCTATTCAAAGCTCAGAATCTTCATCTTCATCAAAGCTCACTACATTGCTGTTGTAATATATTAGTGAGATTAAGCTTAAACGTTAAGAGAAATATCACAGTTTGTGATTATAGCTTTTAAGAAGCAATTGTAATACTCTTAGAATTGATTACATTAAGTTGTAAGGAACTAGAGTGATCGTGTGGATCAGAATACTCTAGGAAGTCTTAGAGGTTATCTAAGCAGGTTGTAACTAGAGTGATCGTGTGGATCAGAATACTCTAGAAAGTCTTAGAGGGTATCTAAGCAGTTGTTCCTGGAGTGATCAGTGTGTGATCAGAAGACTCTGGAAGACTTAGTTGCTGACTAAGTGGAAAACCATTGTAATCCGTGCGATTAGTAAATTAAATCCTCAATTGAGGTAAATCATCTCTGCGGGGGTGGACTGGAGTAGTTTAGTTAACAACGAACCAGGATAAAAATAACTGTGCAATTTATTTTTATCGGTCAAGTTTTTAAAGCTACACTTATTCAAACCCCCCCTTTCTAAGTGTTTTTCTATCCTTCACTTTTCATCAGACATCTTCTCTCCCAAGGCTCCTGAGGTATTAGCAATATCAAGTATATTCATATGAAAATCCTTAATACTTTCATCATCTCTCATCCTTAGATTTTCAAACTTCGTAGTTAGCAGTTGAAGTCTTGACATCTTCACTTTGGAGGTGCCCTCATGAGTAGTCTTGAGGGTATCCCAGACATCTTTGGCTAGATCACACTGATGTACCAGTCTGAATATATTCTTGTCAATTCCATTGAATAAAGCATTTAAAGCTTTAGAGTTGCCAAGCGCCAATGCCTCTTCATCTTTGTCCCATTCTTCCTCTGGTTTAAGAGTTTTCTTGCCATCCTTTTCAGTAATAACAGGATGTTCCCATCCTTTGTTCACAACTCTCCATGCTTTGCTATCCACGGATTTCAGAAAAGCCACCATGCGAGGTTTCCAATAATCATAATTAGAGCCATCCAGAATGGGTGGTATAATCCCATATCCACCACCTTCTTTGTCCATAGTACCAGAAAGTATTGTCCCTAGATCTCACCCAGTAAAAACAGGCAGGGTGCCTGCTCTGATGCCAATTGAAATTCTGGACTCAGACACGTGATGTCTAACAGGATGTCACGACATCACTATCTGAATGTTTTTAAACAAATGAACAAAGTAAAAACAGAAAAACAACACAGGAGAGTTGTTAACCCAGTTCGGTGCAAACACACCTACATCTGGGGGCTACCAAGCCAGGGAGGAAGTCCACTATAAGTAATATTAATTCAAGGTAATACAAAACAAGATTACGCCTTTCACTTAATATCTTACCACTGGGCTATAACGATTTAGTCGTTAATGAAACAGGTATCAATCAAAATAAAATAAACTTAACCCTGAATTTGAAATTTGAACTCTCTCAACTCTCAACTATTTGCAACGATGTAAACATGAAACTTGTTCTAAATTCACTCACGATTCTGAATATGTAACTAACATAAATTTATATTAACTACATCTAACTAATTTACTAAAAAACGTGAAGAACCCTAAAATTTGAAAATCAAATTAAATGACTATACTGAAAGATAAATGAATGATGATAGAGGGTTTTCAATCCTCTGATGATGCTGAACAAGATAGAATCGAGCTATATCATAAAGAGGGCTTAAATTAAAGAGGTGGAGTTCAGAAACTTACCTCTGAAAATGGAGGTCGTGAGGATGATAGAGAGCAACTGGGCTTGTATGAATGATCCCAAAAGCTTCCTTGGGACTCAGTGATGCTAACTGAATGTTTATTGTAACCTCAATCCTCCTGAATTGTTCTATGGACCTCCCTCGATTTGAGCTTCAAGTGAACATGGAGAGTGATGATTCTTGAGTTACAGATGAGCTGCAGCCATCTGAACAGCTTCACTACCTCCTATGGAACGTGCCTGGATGCTTGACTTTGTTGGAAACCTTCTGAATTGCTCTATGGACCTCCAACTGCAACAGCTCCAAAGTGAGAGCAACAATGGCGTTCCTCCACTTTCAAAAGTGATCAAGGTGCTTGGATCACCTCAAATGATCTCCCTTGAGATGTTAGAATGCTTACTTTCCAAAGATAAGCTCTGGTTTGAAGAAAACGATTCTTCTTGCCAAAGAACTTTGAAAAACAATAAGCATGAGAAGAGAAAGAGAAAGCAAGGAATATGGTTGCTTTGGTGTGTTTTCTGAATGAGAAAGAGGCCTCTATTTATAGGCAATTGATGCAGTACTGATTGAGAGAGTGAGCTTGCTTAGTGAAGTGAATTTGGTTTCTTAGCCATGAAGAAATTTCAAAGAATATCCAAGTGTGATCATTGCATTTTCGAGCCAGCTCCCTATCCTTTGATTCTATCTGATCTTAGGGAACATTTCAGATACAGAGTGAGCTCTAATTGGTTGGTGAGAAGATTCCTTGGGTGATTCATCAATTTGCCATAAATTCTCAAATGTAATCATTACATAATCACATGTTCTTGTTTTAGGAATCTTCCTCAATTATCATGGCATGGTGAAAATGAATGCATGGCATGTTTTCAGATGTGTTATGGGTCGTGTAGCATCCATAATTGAGGTCATGTGCACAAAATTGCAAAGTTTCAAATTGTACATGACCTATAATTTCACTTCATGAGGCCAACTTTGAACAAGCATAACTCTTAGCTCAAAATGAATTTGGAGAAGGTTGAACACAATTTGGAAAGCCCTAAACATCTACTTCAAATCATTAGTTTGGAGTTTCTTCAGAATCCTTTGGCAAATTTGTTAAAAATGAGGCCAAAGTTGGAAGAAAACTAGGTTAAAACACTTAGAAAATTTTCTAAGTGTTTATGACCTAAAACTTCAAAATTTCCAAAACTCTTAAATGATTGATCTTTTGAAAAAAGTTGCATTGTAAGATGTTATTTTATTTCGCAAGATCTACAACTTTCATGTTGGAAGTTTTTTTGAGTTGTGTAGGAGAAATTTTGAGTTCTCATCATGCCTTCAAAAACCCTAATTCCCGACTTTTTGCTCCTTGAAGATTCCTTTTGAATTTCTTTGGTCAAATGACTTTAATATCCATATATTTATGATATTGATCCTTGAAAGTCATGGTTTGACCAAAAATCTCAAAAGTCAAAGGTGAACTCATACAGTTGACTTTTTCCTGATAAAGTGAGAATTTGGACTTTTGTGAAGAATCAAGATCTTCTCCTCAAAGGAGTGATGTAAATGGATTATATTGAGGTAGTAGAGGTTCTTGAATCATGTCTTGAGTCTTGAATCCATGCCTTGATTAAAAGTCAACTATCTTGGTGAATTAGGTCAAAAACCCTAATTGTCGACCATATGAAAATAATGACTGTAGACTTTGAATTGAGGTGTAATGTCCAGTGGATCTTGTCATATGAGTTATTTGAAGATGATTGATGTCTTTGAATGATCCCCTGGGGCTTTTTAGGGTTTCCCAAAGGTGATCCCTGATTTTAGTCCTTGATAGGCTAAAAAAACCCTAGTCTGGTGACCTGAGTAAACCTGTACTCAGATGACTGGGTGTCTAATCAATCATAGGTGAAATAAAGAAGCTCTTGAGTCTTATGATTGTATTAGAGACTAATCCTTCTATTGATTGATCCTTTGCCTAAGTTTTCTTGTCTTTGAACACCCTTGTTTGAATGCCAGACTGCTCTGGGTACTTGCTTTGACTTGATGAAAATCCTGAAGATATGTCATCTCAGGGGGGGTCAAAAATTAGGGTATGACACATTCTCATTTGTAACATTCCATTGTTTGTTTAAGCATTGCTAACATGTAAAAACTTGTTAATTTCTGAATGAAAATCATAATACATTGTTTATGTTCGTCTTGAAGAAATCCATTCGATTTCACTCATAAAATGTTTTTGGCATTACGATACCAACTTTACTAATTGCTTGCTGAGGCAAAAAGCTGAGGGAGAATGATGAAAAATAAAAATGCAAAAATCTCTAATCATGTGTTTTTGAATAAAAAACCCTACTGAGGATGTACAGGCATTGTTTCAAATCCCCAAACACTGGAGATATAAGGGAGATAGACCCTCGATAACCCCTTTGAGACTTGAAGTAGGAGTTTCTTTTGTCATTATAAAAAACCGTTAATTTTAACCTTGGGGCAGGGTAGTGTTCATTTAACTTGATTGAGAGTTCAAAACTCACCAAAAAGGTACGCATCTAAGGATACAACAATGGTTATCCTTCAAAAGGTTGAGGAATGTCAAAACCGCAATGATTATCCTAATTCCATCAAGAGATCAAGAGATGACGGTACCACAATGGTAATCCTTCATCAAATCGAAGGAGCGAGGCAGTCGCAATCACCTCCAACGAATCAAAGACTATGCAAGGTCACACGACTTGTTCAAAAAAAAAAGAGCAAAAAAAAATGGAGAAAAATAACGAAAAGAAAAATGGCAAAAGAAGCATAAAAAAAAAGAGATGATGAAATTGCCAAGCAAGAACAAGTCGTGTAATAACAAATCAGAAGAATAAAAGGTGAGCGACCGCCATGACCAGAAACTTCATTGATTCCTCAACCATTCCAAACTCCTTGTAAGGGATGAACACTTATGTTGAGTTAATTGAACCTAGGAATGGAGAACATCACGAAGGGGGTGGACACCAAATAATTTTGAGCCTAAAAATCCTTTGTTTCTAAAACCGTGAACCCGGCCAAGTTACAACCCTTAAAAGTCCTAATTGAAGTAGGGTTTATTTCGAAAAAGCACTCATATGAGATAGCATTTAGCTGACCCCCAATGAAGCGTAACACATATCTATGTTGGTATTGTATGCCCGCTTTGCATTTCGTTCACAAGAGGTGGCCACCTCATTGCATAAAAAGTTTCTTTAAAAAAAAACTTCAAGACTAACATACACTTTGCATTAGAATTATCATTCTTAGAATTAACATTCTTTTGCATACAAAATATATGCTTAACATCAAGGAAATTTTCAAGGATGAGAATCAGTGGAGAGCTTGATCATGTCACAGTAACAATACTTGAGAGCTCCGAGGAGTAAAAGCTAATCATTTCAAATGTTGACCATCAAGGGGCATGTTCTCTAAAAAAAACTCCAATTGGCATGAACAGTTAATGCTTCCTTTGATTACCCTGAGGGGAAGAGTTTGAAGACTCCGTTGAGCATGGTGAAGTTGTCTCCATGATTGGTTTGACTTCAAAACAAAGAAAGCCTTGAGGATTCTAGCAAGATGTACCTAATCAGGGGCAATTGAATCGAGGTGACCTCTCAAATTCAGCATATCTGGGGCAATCATGTCGATAAATCTCTTCAAGCTTTGATCAATCAGGAGCAATCACGTCGAGGAATCTCTCTTAAGTTCAACCAATCTGGGGCAGTTACGTCGATATTTGGTAAATCTCTCCAAGGATCCTTTGGGGCAAATTCCTCCATAAGTCATGAAGCTTGGGGCACAATTCTGAGTTTTTTGTCGCTCCATGACCAAAGGAGTTTATTTCTCTTAGAAATTTGGTCTCTCCCCAAGCACAGGAGTTATTTCTCCCAAGAGTTGTTCCATTTATCCAACCTGGTCCCCTTATCCCATCCCTGACATGGCGAATCGAGGGAATCTCCTCAAGCTGAAAATCCTCCTAGCAGTGGCACGTGGTGAGAAGTCAGAAGTTATTCTTCAAGTCAAAGAAGGTGCATCTTGCAAGTCAAAGTACAATATCTTTTGGCACCTCCACATGGTCCTTAACACTAAGGGGATTCTCCCTGGTGTCTACCTCACTAATGCCTTTATTTGGCATCCTGCATATAGTGTTCACTGCATATAACATTGCATCCTCAAAAGCGTAGCATATCCTTCAAAGCGGATCATTACGCCATAGAAAAATTCAAACATGCATACAGAGCATAAGCCAGATAATACAAATCAACACTCAATCAAGGCGATGATACATCCCCAAAGAAGTTGTCACCTTTATAAACTTCACTTGATATCTGCTACTACATTATAAATCTCCTCCAGCCACGGTGCCGATACTTGGTTTTCTCAATTCCCAGAAGAAGTCTCGTTTTTCTCTCCAGTACGGATCGGGCATAATGTCTTTCTTCGTCAGAATCGTTGTCTCCGAGGTTATTTCCCGTATGCTGCGTGCAGATTAGAGTGTGAATGAGGGTGGGCATTCAACCCATCTCAGTTTTTCAATCATTTGAATAAACCATACTTGGTGTGTGGCAATTCGAACGATTGCCGCTCTTGAAGAGTTACACCCCGCCTTTTGGCCTGAGGGATTGATGTAATTCTTATGCTTCGTAAGCATCTATATCTCCGTAATCCCCAGTGGTTACTGTCATGTTATCGTCGAGTCTAGTAGTCCCTAGTCTCCATGGTCACTTTCCCTCGTACGGGCAAGCTTTTAAACCCAACCCCCGTGTTGTGGATCCTTCTCCTTTCGTCTTGACAAACCATTTCAAAATCAATCCCAATCCCCAGTAAGTCCATCTACCAAGCTTCTCAAACACTCGTCTGTGTCATTCCTTTGGTACTCGTATGTATCTTCTTTTGAGGCTCGTCTGTGTCGCTCCTTTGGTACTCGTATGTATCTGCTCTCGATACTCATTTGTGTCGTTCCTTTGGTACTCGTATGTATCTTCTTTCGACGCTCGTACGTGTCGTTCCTTTGGTACTCGTATGTATCTTCCTTTGATGCTCGTATGTGTCATCCCTTTGGTACTCGCCTGTATCTTCTTCCGATGCTCGTATATGTCATTCCTTTTGTACTTGTCTGTATCTTCCTTCGACACTCGTCTGTGTCATTCCTTCTATACTCGTCCATATCTTCTTCCAATACTCGTCTGTATTGTTCCAAACACTTGTATGTGGCGTTCCTTTGGTACTCGTCTGTATCCCCTTTTGATGCTCGTATGTGTCATTCCTTCGATACTCGTCTGTATCTCCTTTTGATGTTCGTATGTGTCATTCCTTCGATACTCGTCTGTATCTGCTTTTGATGCTCATATGTGTCATTCCTTCGATACTCGTCTATATCTCCTTTTGATGCTCGTATGTGTCATTCTTTTGATATTCGTCTGTATCTCCTTTTGATGCTCGTATGCGTCATTCTTTCGATACTCGTGTGTATCTCCCTTTGATGCTCGTATGTGTCATTTTTTTCGATACTCGTCTGTATCTCCTTTTGATGCTAGTATGTTTCATTCTTTTGATACTCGTCTGTATCTCCTTTTGATGCTCGTATGTGTCGTTCCTTTGATGCTCGTAGGTGTCATTCTTTCGATACTCGTCTGTATCTCCTTTTGATGCTCGTATGTGTCATTCTTTCGATACTCGTTCGTATCTCCTTCCGATGCACGTATGTGTCGTTCCTTTGATGCTCGTATGTGTCATTCTTTCGATACTCGTCTGTATCCCCCTTAAAACATTTGTCTATCTTACCTTCCTACCAAACCTATTTCTCTTCCAATCACTTCCATGCTACAATCATTTCCATCGAGAACCTTGTATTGGCACCGTTACCACGTTACATACTACCACCATTCAAATCCATTACCCACTGTAAATTCTTCCACCAGAAAAAATAAATTTCTCTTTCCCCAGCAGATATCAAAACAAAAATAAAGATAACATTTACACCATCTTCTCTTTGGGACAAATTTCTGGTACTTGGATATTTAATCTTCTTCTACCTCGAATGTTCGAAAGGCTAGCGCCAATCTCACCTTCGGGTCTAAGACGATTAAATAGGGGCAGCTGTCATACCCCAAATTTGTCCTACCCCTTATTTTAACTGGCTTAGACTTTTCATTTCATATGCATCCTTCCATTAGGACATCTAACACATCATGCATCATTAAGCATATAAGCGTGGCACCGGGATCAATGACGTGGGAGATTAAGGAGTCCCTATGGTTTTGAGGCTCTCATCTTCATTCAAAGTTGGCTCAATTGGCTTCTTCATCAATCATGGTTTATGGAATTGGGGTTTTGTGTTATTAGGCATCATGGACCTGGTTCTTTATCAAAATACAAAGGTTATTCCTCGTTTCCATCATTTCAAGCAGCTTCATATCTTCATTATGCATCTCAAAAAAAGTGAATCAGGATTTGAAGACCATGATATTAGAGCCTCATCTTCGTCAAAGGAGTTTCATTGAGACATTATGAATGTCATTTGTTAAGAAATATTTGTCAAAGCTATGGCATAGAACTTGAGGATTCATTATAACAGATGCACCATTGCCTTTTAAAAAGAATTTGGTTGAGCAAAGGGCATGTCACTTAAGGTTTGAGAATTGAATACATATTTCCATGAAACTGGAGATAAGGACTCATTAATGATTGCGAGGTACCATGAAGCCAAAGTGTTCAAGAGCAAATGATTACTCAAAAAAAAAAAAGAGTTGCAAGTTACATTTTAATATCCAATCCAATCCAGGTGGTGAATTACAAGTTCAAGTGATGTATTACAAGCTCATTCAAAGGGAAAATGATTCATAAAGGTTCATTACAAAGTGTCCATGCCCATTACAAATTCAAAGTCTTTAAAAAAATTACAACAAAAAAACTTGCAGTCAAACTGAACCATGAATTCACCATTGAAAAATGACCAAAGACAACTGCACATTCAGCAACGCAGCACCAACCTTCAAGACCTGCATCAGTTCCGAACCGGTTCAAGATCCATCAACAAACCTACAGCCACTTCCCTCATCTTCATTTGTTAAAAATCTGTCAAACAGGAAAACCAGAAATGGAACATCAATATCCCTTTGCATCACCAACAAAAAAGAGTTCACATTCATATTTAAATTCAAAGCAAAGTTTGAAGGCAGCAGTTCAAAAGAATTCTACTAAACCAAGACAAACTCCCTGTAACATTCAAACATGATTCAGACTAATTTCCTAGCAGCTAATTTCCAGTCCACCCAAAAACAGATCCAAAACCAACTACTAACCATCTTATTAACAGACTTTCAAATCAGTTTATAACTAACCACCTAAATTATGTTATAAACTAACAAAAGGTCCTAACTGTTTCTAACAGAACCTAACTACAAATAACTAACCTTCATCCAAGCTACTAACTGACTAACTTTCAAACTTTCAGCCTATAACTAATGGTCCTAGCAGTAACTAACATTTCAGTTTTTACCAACCTGCAACTAACTGTCATAACCAATTAACAGAATTGCAACAAACCAGACTCACTCTCAAATATCCACCCTTCAATTTCCTCAACCGAATCTCAATCCAATGGTTGAAAACACTCTCCCTCTAACTGATTTCACACTCTCTCAAACCTATATAAACTGCTTCACCTCCATAATTCAAAGTTCACGCCATTTCCTCCATTCATCACCTCATCACCATTCACCATCACAAACCATCTTCTTCTCCATGAGCTTCATCATCTTCAACTCTCTCCCTCCAATTCTCTGCAACTCTGCTTCCATTACCACACTCCACCAATTCTCATCTCTTCACTCTTTCCTTCTTCTCCCTCAATTCACTTTGCAACCTCGTTCTTCAATCATCGTCCCTCAGCCCTCACACAAAACAACAACAATTCACACGCAGAAGAAAATAGCACACAAAAAGAAGAAGAAACGAAGAACACAGAAGAAAGTAGAAGAAGATAGAGCAGTAATTCACGGAGTTCACAGAAAATCAAAATTGAAGAAAGAAGATTGAAGCAGAAGAAGAAGGAACCGAGAAATCGTAAAAAACGAAAGAAAGAAGTGTCACCAGGTAAGCTTTAACTTGCTGCATCTTCATAGCTTGTTCGATACTGATTCGTGATGCTTGATACATGTTTGAATGCAATCTTTCTTCGTTCCTTTACTCCTATGCTCGATTTTTGACACTTATGGTTCTTGATACCTTTTCCGATTTGAGGTCGTTAAAGCCATACGCGAGTGAAATCAAGGTCGGATTATTGTTCAGGATAGACTATAGAGTGAGGTTAGGGCTCCAATTAGAGATTCGGTTGAGCTCCGCCGCCTCCGGCGCGGCGGAGCGATTTCCGGCGACTATTTTGATTGGGAGAGTGAGAGGGTTCGAGAAGCTGAATCGTCACGAAGACCAAATGCCCTTTTTCTTTTTATTTAATTAGTGTTAAGATTAATTAGATTTAGTTAGGATTAATTAGAGTTAATTAGGTTTAATTCGACTAATTTTGATAATAATAATGATCTAAAATTTGGATCATACAATAATCTGGGCCACGAATCCCTATTTCACCCCCATTGGCCTATTGCACCCCTTCTTTTCAATACAAAAATCTGAAACAAAAACAATTGGGCCACGATATGCACCCCAAATTAGGCCCGTTAGCTTTTTCTTATAAATAACAAAATCTGAATAACAACAAAAAACTCTACTACCGGGCCTTGATCTTTTGGGCCTGCACCCAGTTTACTTGTCACACCATCATTCTAATGTTGCACCCCCTGTCTTCTTACTTTTTCAATTAATTGAATTCAAGTTTTACTTAGCTTTTTACTAATTTCTTTTAGATGATTGAATGCTAATTTTTCCTATCATTCTTAGACTTTAAATGTAATTTTTGACATATAAAACTAATCACTAAAATTAGTAGTTTTAGGCTACTTTTTCTTTTAACCTTTTTACTTGTTGTAATTCAATTTCCTTCATAAAAACCATATAAAAAATAGTAGTATTTTAGTTTAATCTTGTATTATATTTTGACTTGTTTCATTTCATGCTTTTTACCAATTTTGTATCATTGCATTACTTGACTTTTGCTTGTAATTGTGCCTTTATTTTGTATGTCCCTTAGATCTTAAGACTTTTAATGCTCCTTTTAGAATTTAGTTACCATAACTTTAGGCTTAGATTAATCAACATAGATTGAGAAACTAGGAATAGTTCCCTTTTTTCATTCTTTTTCTTTTACAACATAAAACATCTAATAAATACTTGAATAAAACTCCCCATAAAAAACACCAAGAAAACACAATAAAGCATTAATAAGAAAGTGAAAATCATTAAAAAGGGAATGGAAGTTTGAATCTCCCTTGCTTTAGGGAATCATTCGAGTGCTTGGATCTCCCTTGCTTTAGGGAACCATTCGGGCGTAAGTTCCCAAATTCTAAAAGACACAAACCAAAGAGTAACTCGAGTTTCCCTTGCCTTAGGGATTTTCTCGAAACACTCAAACTCTCTTTCTTCTCTCCTTTCTTAAGTGCATTGTTATCTCCGCTCCATTGCATCCTAGGCTGTCCCTTTATGCAAGAGCGCGAGCGTTAACTCCGCCCAACTAAAAAACACAAAAATAAACAAAAAATCTTTAGCCGAGCTACGGTAACTCTGATTCCTGAAAAGGATACGTAGGCAGCGGGGTAGGGCCCGTGCGAGTACAATTCTTTCTTTTCCCTACATTTTGCATTCATTTCACATGTAGACATAGACATAGTTTTACACCCTTTAGATAGAAACAGACATAGGTGGATACCATCGAGTACGATGGGCGTGAGGGGTGCTAATACCTTCCCCTCGCGTAACCGACTCCCGTACCTTGATTCTCTTGTCGCGAGACCCTATTCCTTCCTTTGTAGGTTTTCTGATATTCCTTTCCCTTATGGGATAAATATATTGGTGGCGACTCTGTTCCTTTTTCCGCGAGCGTGCGACACGTGGTAAGGGAAAGATGGATTAGTCCCTTGGCGACTCTTAGATGGATGTTTATCTTTTGTTCTATTTCGTGTCTTCTAGCTCTAGTGTTTTTGACATTGTACTAGCATATGTGATGTATTATTTTGGCCATGATAAATTTGGATTTTGTACCTTGTACTTATGAAGTACTTTCATTTTCCGCTGCGCTATTGTTTTATGTTGTCTTTATGTACAATTATTAGCATTACATGCATATTATTTTAGACATATATGTGTGGGGTGTTACATTATTCATCCAACAATTAAGGTAAAGATTTAGTTAAAGATAAGGAGGAAAAAATGCTTAAACATAGCAGGTATAAATTTCCAAAAGGGTTATTGTATATATTGGCTTATTTTCACACCAGCGGAAGAAGCTATTCTAGATGACGTAATGTCTACACTCTTGAAAGGCACAGTAAATATGATCAATAGTCGTTTTGAAAAAGATAAAGATTTTCTCTTGATTCTCATATTAGATTCAAGTGAGAAAAAGGATACCACGCTAGTTTCAGTAGTGTGTGAATTTCCTGATATATTTTTCGGAGGATGCCATATCATTATATCATCAGAGAAGTGGATTTATCCATATATCTAGTTGTGGGAACTACTCCATTTCCATCGCACTGTACAATATGTCTCTGATTGAGCTAAGAGAATTAAAGAATCAATTAGAAGATCTGTTCACAACGTACTTAATTCGACCAAGTGCATCCTTATGGGGTGCTCTCTTCTTTTTAGTGTAAATGAAAGATGGTGGTATGCATCTATGCATTGAATACTGTCAGATGAATAAATTCACTATCAATAGTAGATATCCTCTTCCGTCAGATTCTTACTTTTTTTAAAATCCTCGTCTTGGTTCAGCTTTATATTATCCTTCTTCTCAAGTTCATCAATTGTCTTCATTAGTGATACAATAACCTTATTTACACGAACAAACATTTCTTCATCATAACAATTGAACAAATTGCATCCATTTCTTCCCTGCAACTACATTCACAAACACGATTAACATTGTTTAACGTGCACCCAGATTCCCTACTATACATTCAAATATAAATAAACTGAGAATTGAATTTACCTTGTATAACACACACCCATTAAACATCCTCCAAAGATTTCCACTAGTCCACGAAGTAGTGACAAGTGAATCAAGGTCACAGAAACAACGAACTTCTCTTCTTCATGATGCACAACTATTACACGATAAATACCCGTCGTTTTCACGCATTATGATTGTGGGAAATAAAATATGATAGGGAAAATGTTATTTTGTTCAATAAAAATATTATTGTAGAAGTAATTGTCCTAAAAACAAATGTGTAAAATATAGAAAATAAATTTCAGTAGGTTGGGCCAAAGTTTGGGATATATTGATTAATAAACATTATTTTCCCCTTAATATTCAATATTTCGATTAGAAACTTCATGTTCCCGTTAATATTCAATATTTTGATCAGTAACTCATGTTCTCGTTAATATTGAATATTTTATTCAGTACCTTCATGTTTCCGTTAATAGTCAATATTTTGTCAGTAACTTCATGTTCCTGCTAATATTCATTATTTTGATCAGTAACTTCGTATTCCCGTTAATATTCCAACTTTGTTCCCGTTAATCTTTAATATTTTGATCAGTAACTTCATATTCCCGTAAATATTCATTTTTTTATCAGTAAGACCGTGTTCCCGTTAATATTAATTATTTTGATCAATAACTTCATGTTCCCGTTAATATTTCAAATTTGTTCCCGTTAATATTCAAAAAAATCATCAGTAAAAGGTATTAGTAAAGGATTAAAATTGGGTTAAAATTGAAAAAGTTGTAAAAATAATAATATTAAAAAAACTTGAATATTGAAAATAATAAGTAATTAAGAAAATACAGTTTATATGTTGTTTTATTAGTATGCAATAAAACTTGGAAAGATCAGTTATTTGACTTAAATTATTAATGTTTTGCCAATAGTAGAATAAAATGTGAGCTGCATAAAGAACAGAAAACACAATATCGATTGTCCAATGCATTAAACTTATTCACATTTACTTTCAACTTACTAACATTGGTTTCCGTTAATATTGAATATTTTAATTAATAACTCCATGTTCCCGTTAATATTTAATAGTTTGAACAATAACTTTGTGTTCTGGTTAATATACAATATTTTGATTAGTAAATTTATGTTTTTATTAATATTCAATATTTTATTCGGTAAATTCATGTTCCCGTTAATATTCAATGTTTTGATGAATAACTTCATGTTCTCGCTAATATGCATTATTTTGATCAGTAATTGTGTATTCCTGTTAATATTCCAAATTTGTTCCCGTTAATATTTAATATTTTGATTAGTAACTTCATATTCCCGTTGATATTTATTATTTTGATCAGTAAGTTAGTATTCTCGTTAATATTTCAAATTTGTTCTCGTAAATGTTCAAAAAATTTATCAGTAACTTAATGTTTCTGTTAATATTTAAAAATATTATCTGTAACTTCGTGTTCTCTTTAATATTCAATATTTTGTCAATAACTTCGTATTCCCGCTAATAATTATTATCTAATAAAATATAGACAATAATAGTTATGTGATGCATGTTAAAAATAAAAAGTTATTTAACATTATTAAATAAATTATTACTTTTAATATTTTTTATTAACAAAACTATTATGTTAAAATAAAGACTACTTTAAATACATCTATTAATTTATTTTACATAATTTAAAAAAGTAAGTATCAATAAATAAATTTATTATATTTATATTATTTATTGATATAATAAAATATAAATAGTTTATTAAAATGTATATATTGAATTTTTTATATTTTAAGAACAAATTAATAGTATTAAAAATGTAAAATTGAGAATTTGTTTGTATTGTTATGTCATAAAGTAACGTAAATTATACTTAAATTAATTTTTTTAATCAATGTTCCAAATTATATTGTTAATTAATTTTTTTAATCAATGTTCCAAATTATACTGTTGTAATGTTATTTCATGGTTCAGCCATTCCATCTAGGGGTGTACGTGGGTTGGGTTGGACTGGGTTTGGCCTAACCCCTTACCCAACCCATTCAAATTTTAATGTGTTGGATTCGTCGTCCAACCCATAATTTTATTATCAAAACCAACCTGAACCGACCCGTTCATTTATGGGTTTGGTTCGTAGGTTATGTTTCAAATTTAATAATACTTTAACATAATTCAATACATTTATTCTCATTTCTAACACACAAAATGGATGAAGCACATCATATAATATCTAATAATAATCATAGACATGACATACCACTACATAATAGTATAAAATTCCACAAGTCATATTATTTTTTAAAATACGTAAGTTGGAAATGATACAAAAGAAAATAAAAAACAACATTTAGTCTTAGAATTATATAAATTTATTGATTTAGTAGTATTATTAGTGGAGAATAAATTTTTTTTGGAAAAATTATGGTTAAACTGAGATAATAATTTATATTTCTATTTAAAATAATAATAAAAAACTACTAATGTAACATCAATGGGTTGGGTCAACGGGTTGCAAAACTCAAACCCGATACCCGAACCAAAATTATATGGGTTGTTGCGGGTTGGGTTGGGTTGGGTATACCTGTAAATGAATGGGTTCGGGTAATTTGTGGGTTGGTTCGGTTTGGGTTCGCGGATTCGTGGGTCGATCCACACCCATGAACACCCTTAATTCCATTGCAGAAAATATAAGACCCCTATCCAATCAAATCAATCCAAATACACCCCACCATAAATGTAACTAATTTAAAATGCATTTAGTACATCATAAATGATGATGTCCTCTATAAATTTAATCCAACGTTAACTTAGTTATTTTTAATCAGTTTCATATTCAATTAAATTAAATGTTGTAATGATTTGATGATTCATAATTAACAATGATGTAAAAATCTTTTCATTGAATGTATACATAAACTATTTACTAATTTTAAATTTAAAATATATAGTAATTTAAATATTATTATATTATATGAGTCCAATGGTCTCAACTTCCACTATATATTACATTACATTGATCCGCAATCATAAGCATTTCTAAGCATTTCAAGCACACTAGCAACATTTTCTGGCGTAGCTTCATTTGTTGCTAAACCTTGAGGGGATTCAGCTTCAAATAGTGTAACAACTACTGTCAAGAGATTTTCCTGCACCAACCATTCAGGCTGTGGTGGTTCTTGATCTACCGTAAGGTGCCCCTCAAATAGGTATTCTGAATCAACATAAAACGTGATAAACACGCGAAGGTATAAAAAGCAAAGTATTTAAAGATTTTGAAACCACAAAACTCATCAACCTGAAAAACTACATATGACACATCAAGATAGTAAAAGAAAATTACCTCTGTTTTCACGAGTCTCAGTAGGTAACAAAGTTTGCGAAGGGTTGTCTTCTAGATGCAAATGATCCCTGTCATGATCAATGCAAGCCTTCAAGTGCACCTTCTCAGAAGTTTCAGAAACAGACAATATATCCTACTAAAAAAGGCCTAAGCCAGCACTACAAAAACCGGGTGATGTATATAAACTTTGCGAAAGACAATACAAAATAGAGCCAAAGACAATACATTCACTACTCAATCACAGCCCAAGCAAGAAATGTATAAGGAATAATATTTTAAGCAACATACAGCTCATGCAGCCGGAGTGACCATTAGAACAACGTCATTTTGAATTCAATCCCATTATCGTGTTTGTCCCTGTCAAGCCAACTATCTGTGATGGAACACAGCCTGACATGGTCTTCTTAGTTTTGCTATTTGTCATACCCCAGTTTTTGACCCAAAGATCATACATTGGTTGCATTCTAATCATCAATAAAGAGCAGCATTGTGAAGTTCTATCTTTGATAATGTGATTATCTCTAAGGGGAATCATCAAGCACTTCTAGCTCTTAATTTGTTTTATACTAACCAAAATCCAAAAATATGTATTTTGTCTCTTTTGTTTATAATTTTACAGGTAAAAGATCGGGCAAAAATCAAAACAGTCCAAGAAAATGGATTTTTGAAAATTTGGTTGTGGAAATCGATTTACCCATATGGGAAATTGATTTCCTGAAACGAAATTTTAAAAAAAAGAGGGAAGCATGACATTATTTTGGCACCAAACACATTTTCCTTGATTATTCTTTACCATTTACCAATATTCCACCTCACCACAAATTAATTTCCTTCATTAACCTCACTTTAACCCCACTTTATCAAGTTAAACACAAATTAATTACCAATTGAACAATTACCAAATTGCCCACACCTCTCTTTCCAATTCTATAAATAGAGGCCTTCACCTCTTCATTTTACAAGCTTGAATAGCCAAATAAACTCTTGCAATTTCTCTCCTCATCCCTACCAAATTCACTCAAAGCTCTCTTTTCTTTCATAAAGTTAGTGAGTTACATCTTGAACCTCACTAACTTTAAGCTAAACCATCACCCATTTCTCTTTTTCTTCAATTGTTGCTAGATCAAGACTTGTGTTGGTGTGTTCTTGAAGTGGATCCAAGTTTGTGCAAGATTTGGTAAAATTCTATATCCTTTTCCATAATCAAAGATGTGATCTATTATTGTTTGTGTGTGATGCACCTTTGGTGCTATATTGGTCCCTTTTGGTGAAGAATTGATGGAAAATTCGTGCATATTGGTATATGAGATCATAAGGTGTTTGTGTTATTGTTTAACCAAGGTTTCATGCTTCTATTTGCTGATTTTTGAAAAACTGCGCGCAGGAAATCGATTTCCTACTGAGGGAAATCGATTTCCACTCTGTTTTTTTGCGCCAGATTTAAATTCTGCAGGCAGGAAATCGATTTCCTACAGAGGGAAATCGATTTCCAGTGAGGCAGAATGCTTGTTTTTGCTATTTTTGACTTGTTTTTAGTTCTAACTCTTCTTCTACTCCATTCTTTTGAAATTTTCTTTGAATCACAAGTTAGAGGCCAAATTTCTCTCTAATATCAATGGACTTAGGGCGTCGATAGGATGCGAATCCAAATCCGCAAAATTAAGTGATAGAAATTATGGATGAAAGGAGCTTTTGAATGTGGTTCCATCTTTTACTTCTTTTTATTTTGATTGATGAAAGTCTTTGATACCTTGAGAATTCTTATGGATTCTTGGTAAAGACGAGATTGTTACTGTAATACGGTGAACTGACTTTATCGAAAATGTCACGGTAAGCAAGAGTCGCCACCGACTTTTATTTTATCCAAATTAGTGAAAGGCTAAAAGAACAGAAAAAAACCTTTTCAAAAGAAAACTAAGGGAAGGTGTAAGGCACCCTTTCAATCGATGGTTTTACATGGGCTCTTAATTGCTTTGCTCTTTAGTTTTGAAACCAAAAGTTTAGAAATGTAGAAGAAGAAAATAAGGACTTTAGCTCGTAAATGAGCGTAGCCTTATTGGATTTTTTTGAGAAAAAGAATAGAAAAGGGAATTTTAAAATAGAGCATGCAATTAAGGGCAAATTAACTGATTAGATGAAAAATGTTCTTTGAGCCTTTCAGGGCTATCCATACCATAGGAGGGTATGGAATTCCTTTTATTTGGAGGTTAAAGGGTCGTTGAATCATCGTTCGCCACAAGACTGTCCCTGCCATAGAGGGGCAGGTAGTCTAAGGGAAGGATCAGAATAGCCATTGTTAGGCAACCAGAGGATACCTCAGCACTTTGTAGGCAACTTCGAGGGACGAGATCATATTAGCGAATCAAAAGCAGCATCATTGGGACCTATGATCTTAAGAATGAACTGAGGGCAACATTGCTGAGGTATCCTCGTATTCGAGGGACTTGGCTATTCTGCACTGCAAAACACAAGGCAACAAGCAAACAAGCAACCGGCAACAAGAGGGGTTACCATAAAAGGTGTGTGGGTGCACAATCACATAATTAATTCAAAATAATTTATCTTGTAAAATTAATTTTTCTAAATTCAGTTCATAAGTTACACTCCCTAAATTACTAACCACGCAGTAATATAAACAAGGTTAAGTGCCTTCAAGGGCAAGCAATACAAACCAGGAACAGTTACATAGTAAGCCATGGGGATGGGGAAAAAGCAATAGTAAAACCCCAATAAAGCATAAAGTCTGACATAAGTAATAATAAAAAGGGAATAAGAAGATGAGTTTTTAGGGTTACCGAACATTTGAGCTTTGATCGGTTGGTTAACCCTGAAAATTTGAAAAGGAAAAATAAACAACAAAGGGTGAGTGTAGGAGAAGTTCATTGACATTTGAAAGTAAACTCTAATTTATTTTATAAGGCAAAAAATAAATGAATAAATAATAATAAAATTGGGGACTTAGCTTTTGATCTGATATGGCGCGTAGTCGAACAAACCCTGATGGTAACCCTGAAAAAACTGCACAAAAAAAGGGCAAACTTCAGTGTAGGCACGATCTTCGTAAACTTGATTAGGTCACAAGTTACCATGGTTAATAGAATAAATAAAATTAAACTAATTAATTATTGGTTTTCAACCTAATTAATTAAATCGGTGAAAATCAGGTTTCGAATAAATATCCTAATCCTAATATTTATTTTTAATCACTAACAGAAATTAATTAAAATTAAATAAACAATTTAATCAAATTAAATTAACTTAAAATAATTTAAAAAAACAAATTTTAAAAATAAATAAATATTTTATTTATTATAAAATTTTTATGAAAAGAAATAAATTTTGAAGAAAAAATTTTGTTTAGTAAAAAATTTTAAGGATTGTATGTATATAAAATGTTTATAAAAAATATATATAATAAATAATAAAAAAACATAATTTTATGTAATTAAAAAGAAAAAAATTTGGAAACTTAGCGTTGTGATCCTGTGTGGTGCACCTAGGGGGTCCAAGGTGGATCTGCGCTTTCAGATGCGTTGGATGGAGATTGGAGAAAGATCCAATGGCTGTGGGCTGAGGACGCGTGGTATCAAGGTGAGTCATGATGCACTGAATCCCAGGGGTACCTGTCGCGGGCGAAAAATCGTTTTGTTCCTCTTTTTTGTGGGATGAGACACCTGATGCCTTCTTTGGGCTCGAGTGCTCATAAAAAATGATTTTTCTTTGTTTCGACCAAACTTTTTATTATTTCCAAAAAGAGGAAAAGGAAAAAAGCTGCAATAACCTAAAAGTGGGGGGAGAGATCTTTGGGTAAGAGGGTTGGTTATACGAAGGGAAGGTATTAGCACCCAACGTATCTATAGTACTCTATAGGTTTCTTTGCTTTGTTTTTTCATTCCATGTTGTTGAGAGGTTCTTGTGAGAAAGAGGTGGGACCTAAGGTGTTTGTTTGATTATGCTCGCAAAGATCATCGCGATCCTCTGCATACATATCCCTTAGAGGGAATCAGAGCATCTGTAGCTCGGGGTCTACGGGTGCTAAGGTTTGAATGGTTTTTTTTTTGTGTTTTGTTTTGCTCGCCAAGGATCGACCTTGTGCCTACGTATTCTCAAAGGGATGTTGAGAAAGTCAGAGCAATCGTAGTTCCCACTTATGCTAGTGGAAGCAAAGGAAAATAGACAAATGTCGTCTAAATGCTAGATGTATCTAATCTATATCATCACATACATCTGTTTGTTTTTTTGTTTGAAAATCTTTTCATTATAAGCCCGGGGCCATGCCACTTAGGGTGCTTAGAATGATAAAGATGTTTTTGTTGTTTAACCAGCCTTGTGGCAAAAGTTTCAATGAAGTCAGCCTTGTGACAAAAACTTTGATTAATCAGCCAGCCTTGTGGCAAAAGTTTCAATGAAGTCAGCCTTGTGACAAAAACTTTGATTAATCAGCCAGTACGGTGGCAAAACGGTTTGATTGATTAGCCAGCCTTGTGGCAAAAAGAAGTTTGATTGATTAGCCAGACTCGTGGCAAAAAAGTTTGATTGATTGATTGATTGTTTGTGATGATATAGAAGAGATACTCCTAGCATAGAGATGAAAAATGTCTAATCTCCTTGGGTATTTGTTTTGGATATTGGGGATGCTTATAAGAAGCCCGTGGGTCCTTGTACGAAGCCCAAGAGGAGGCTATCCGAGGGTCCTTGCATTGTAAGCCCAAGAGGAGGCTATGGGAGGGACAATCCAGGGTCCTTGCATTGTAAGCCCAAGAGGAGGCTATGGGAGGGTCACTCGTTTGTACAAAGCCCAAGGGGAGGCATGGTATAGTTGGTTTGAGCTCTTAGAGCGATTTCACCGGGAAACCATACTCTATGTCCTAACCTAAACTAGGGAGATTCTTTGCACGAAGCCCAATAGGAGGCTATGGGGAACCTAGTGTTGTACTAAGTTGAACAAACACACATATCACACATATGAACAAACATGAACAAGTATGAACAAACATGAACAGGTATGAACAATTATATATATGACAAAGTGTGTGTATATAATGGAGTTTATGAAGGAAATATACCTGTAAGCATGATCCATTTGTATACACAGGGCTCGGGACTCATACTCGGTGAGAGGTCCACTTGAGTTTATTCAAAGCTATGTAAACAGGTATTTACAAAGGGGCTTGGGACTTATACCTACATGGAGGCCCATGATATATTTTTGGGAAGATTTAAAGAAACCTTCATTTTTGGTTTGTTATTCAAAGTTAAAAATCAAACTGATCGAGATATGTACAAAAGGCGTACAATGAAATACCTAATTTCATGTACTTGAGTGGGTATGTACAAAAGGGGCTTGGGACTTATACCTACGTGGAGGCCCGTGATATTTTTTACAAAACATGGTTGATTGTTTTATTTACAGACGCGTTGTTTGAAAAACTGTTTGAAAGTTTGTTTTGAAAGAAGTTTATTGTTTAAAGAAGAAAAAAAAAACTGTATAAAAGGAAAAAGGAGTGGGACTTACACTCTCTAATATTCGAGAGGCCCCACATCGCTTTGAAAATCAATTGATCAAATAAAAAGATTTAATCAATAGTTTCTTTTGAAATCAAAAAGAGATGGTTTATCGTTTTTTTGAAAAGAATTGTGATCGCTTGTTTTAAAACGAATTGAAATTGAAAGAAATCAAATTAATCAAGATAAACAAAAAGATTATGCTTAATTAACACCTAAATGATTAGGGTTTGATCACAAAATATTTATAAGTGATTAGGTTTGAAAATTAAATGAAAAAACAATATTTAAAGTATTTAAAAACATTTAAAAATGTATCATTTTAAACCTAATTAAAAGCATATTAAATAAATCTTTTTTTGTGATTTTTTTTTATGTTCATAAAATATGTATATTAAATAAGAGGTGTGTAAAAAATGAATGAAAAATGAATTAATTTGGTTAGTTAAATAATTAATTGAAGTTGTGAAGAAAATGAAAGAAAATAGGTACTAAAAAAAATGGTTTTGTCTCCACAAGGGTTTGAACCCACGACCTCACGCTCACCACTCAAAAACATAACCAACTGGACCACGCGCGTGGTCTGATTATCAAAGGCAAGGATTAGGTTATATTTGAGTCAAGTTACCAAATTCAGTTTCAAAAATATGGCGCCAAGAACATGAATCCCATTTGAATTTGAAAATTCTGGAAAGTGAATCAAATTGATCAAGTGAAGGGTCTAATTCACTCGTTTTTTCACAAGGATCACGATGGTGGTATTTAATTCCATTTATTTTCACTCTAAGGGGGTCAATTCTCTGATGAACACGAAGAACCCTAATTCTATGATTCATTCTAAAATCGTGTATGTGCAAGTTAAGATGCAATTGATTGAGGGTTAATGATCCTCATAGGTGCAGAAACAAGATGGTATGCTCACATTTCATTTATGATGCGTGCAAGTATGAGTTTGAAGTTCATGAGGCTTACCTTCAAAAACGACAATGCTGGAAATCGAATTTGAGCCTGGAGGTGTTACAGATGTTGTTGCTCAATCTGGACAGCTTCAATGGACCTTATAGAACATGTCTGGATGCTTGGAGTGAATTGAAAACCTCTTGATCACCTTGTGGTACCCGAACTGCAGTATGGTTCAAGTGAGAATCAAGCTTAGTGATTTTGGTGTTTCAGATCATGTATGATGGTTGGAACAGTTCATATATGGTATATGGAATGTGTTTGGATGATTAACTTGGACAGAATTGGCCTGGATTTCATTTTGGCATAATAAGGCTAATGTTATGCATATTTGGAGGTGAGATGATGATTCTGAGTTTTAAGGTATTTTTGGGTGTGTGGATGGATCAAACACATCACATTTGATGTTTATGGGATGTTAGAACTCTCACTTTGCTCAGAAATTGCAAGAAATGGAAATTGTAATTCTCCCTCTTTGAAACTCATGAAACTTGTAACTTAAGAAAGAAGAGAGAAAACCTATGATTATGAGGTTTTGGTGTGAGTTTGAAGATGATTTGAACCTCTATTTATAGGCCAAAGTTTCTGAATACAAAGCTCTTGCAAGTTGATCAAGAATGATGATTTGGCTTAAGAGATAAAATGGAATCTTTCACATTAAATGCAAATGGTTAAAAGTGACTTAACCATGGTTATTTCTCAAGCTTCTTATCCTCTTCCATTCTGATCTCAAATCAGAAAATATCTACCAATTATTGCATCTATGCATCATTATTTGGATCATTTGGCAAATTGGTTCATAACTTAGTGAAAATGGCATGTAATTTCAAGTGAAAAGTTCACTAATGCCAAAATTCAAAACCATGGCTACACTCCATATTTTTTCATGCTCTTGGACATTTTGGAAAGCTCATATTACACACTTCAAAACCCTAGTTGAAAGTTTCTTCAAGATCCTTAAGGAAGTGGGTGAAAAAGATCCATGAACTTTGAGAAAAATGAAGTTTCAAGTGAAATTTTCCAAAGATGCCAACTTTGAAGCTCCATATCTCTTAAATGGTTGATCTTATGGAAAAAATTTATATGTGTCAAAGTTGTTTATTGGATCAAAATCTACAACTTTCATGTTGGAAGTTTTTTTCAGTTTGTAGGTGAAATTTTGAGTTATTCCCCTCCAAAGTTTGGAAAAAACCATGAAAAACACTTAGAAAAATTTTCTAAGTATGAAAGTCAAACTTTTGACTTTTTGATTCTTGATTTTTCTTGATCAAATGACTTTATATATCATATATTGATAATTCAAAACTTCAAAAGTCATGGTTGACCAAAATTCCCAAAAGTCAAAGGTGTTCTTGTACAGTTGACTTTTTCAGACGAATCGCGTTTCTGGAGATTTCAAATGAAATAGGCTATCCTCACCAAATGAATGGTATAAATGGATCACATTGAAGCATTAGAGGATATTGAGCCATGTTTTGAGTTGTGGCACCATGTCCTGATTAAAAAGTCAGTTGTTCAGTGAATTAGGTCAAAAACCCTAATTGTCGACCTGATGAAATTGATGACTGTGGATCTTGAATTGAGACACAATCTTCATTGGATATTGTCATAGGGATTATTTGAAGATGATTGAAACCTTTGATTGACTTCCTGGGGATTTTTAGGGTTTCCCAAATATGATCCCTGATTTCAGTCCCTGATAGTTCAAAACCCTGATCTGAGGATTTGTCTGATCAATCTTTGTGTAGGAGATGTTATGAGCCAATGGATTAGGTCAAAATGATGCACTGGGAGTCTTGAGGTCATGTCCCAAGTCATTAGGTCAATCTCTGAGCAAAAGTCAGGAGTATGCTATCTTCAGTCAAAACCCTAATTTGGTTGGTTCAGAGCCTTTGAGCTTGTTGAAATGAATCTCTGAGGACCAAATGTTGATTGTTGATGAAGATGATTCATTTGAGATGAAGGGAGAGAAAAACCCTAATTGATTGTTACTTGTACTGATGAGTGATTTCCTGATTAAATCCTGTTGAGTCACAAGTAACAAACACAAGCTATGCAATTTGTTAGAGATGCAAATGATGCATATGCAATGATATGAGGTGGTATCTTAGGTCAAAAATTGGGGTATGACAGATGCCCCTATTTAAGTTTCTTCGACCTGAGACATGAAGATTGAAAATCTTCGTTTTGATAGGGTGGAAGAGACTTAAATATCAGAAGACGCAAATTTTGGACCTAAGATACCAAAATTGCGAATGATGCAAGGATATCTTTACCGAGGGGATATCAATAACTGACTCCACTGGGGAAAAGAGGTTGGGAAGGATGTCTCAATCCGTTTTAGGAAAAGAATCCGTTTTCCGGGAAAGCAAGTGTATGCTTCACCGGGGAATGATAGCTTTGTAAGAAAAGCTTACCTATCGACATTATCGACTATCAGCATGGGGATAGACTTGTTTAATAATGCGAAGGTGAAAGGTATGAAACTGTATTACCGACTATCAGCATGGTGATAGACTTGACAAGGTAAAAAGAGTTTCACAGGTTCGGTTAATATTACCGACTATCAGCCTTGTGATAGACATGTTTAATAATATAACCAGAACAAAAAGGTTACCGACTATCAGCCTTGTGACAGCGGTTTTGAAGACATGATCAATTATCAGCTGAGTGATAAAATGATTCTGGAGACTTTGCTAGGGAAATTATTGGTTATTCAGCCTTGTGAACAGTAATAAGGCCCTAATTGTCAAATGGTCTTCATGATTGATTTCCTTGAGAGGAAAAAACTTTTGAAAAAGACATAAGCTGCTCAGATGACGAGGCTATTGCTTATTGTCTATTTTTTCACGACTCTGTTTGAGGAATCGGAATTTGAATCTTTGGTAAAGACAGGGTTCTATCCAAGAATGAATTGGAAAGAGACAGTCAAACAAGACTTTGTACCCAATGAGGAATGAACTCAACTGGGGATTTTCTCCTTTGTTTTGAGAGGAGAAAACTAAAGCAACCTTCTTCCACGAGGAATGATCTCAGTGGGGAACTGGAGAAAGAAGATGTTCTTTCTGCTTATGGGTGACAACCTATTTGGAGAGATGACACGCCCATATCTGTTTCTTTTTCCTCTTTTTCTTTCTTCTTTTTTTTCTTTTTTCTTTCTTTTTTTCTTTTTGAGGATAAATATATCCTAAACAAGTAAGTATTGAAAAATGCAAGAATGCATAAATGATGCAAATATGTATGAATGATGAATGTCATGAATGTAGCATGCATACTGACGATACTGACAGACAATGAAGTATATACTGGAGAAGGACCGACGTCGCAATACTACCAGATACTTGGCAAATGTTCTTCAACACGGTGTAGATAACACAGGTGATGAATGGTGTTGCATGTTTTAAACTTCTCTGGGGAAGATAAACATCTTTTCTCATTGAGATGGAAGAACCTTTTCACTGGAGATGGAAAATCTTCGTCACTGGGGATAGAAGAGCTTCTTTACCTCGAGGGGTAATTGCTTCAGAAATCCTTTCTGGGACAAGAATACCGTTGTCTCAACAATTTTTCAGGGAGAATCCTTTTGTTCATCCTGTGGAGACGACTGCTGATGTTCCTTCCGTTGTTCACAACTCAAAGGAAAATTTCGCTTTTATTTTGAAAAAGAAAAGTGAAGTAAATTCATTTAAAAGTTTTTTTTTTTTTTTTGTTTCAAAAGTGAATAACACAATTAAAGCGTCATTTTGCAAGCTGAAAGAAATTAAAGATTGCAAACAAATGGGCACAAGGCTCAAATTTATTTAAGAGGATGGTAATCAGCTAAAGGCGTGATTCCATGGAGTATTTACAAAAGTTGGAAATGGTAATTATGCGGAAAAGGCTACATTGAAAGCAATAACCACTATTTCCCCCAACAACTTTGAGTTCCAACTGTGCTTGTCGCTTCAGATTGGCAATGATTTGTTTGAAGATCCTTTGATGAAGTACAGACTCTTCAGGTGACGAAGTACGGACTGATGCAGTTACTTTGTCATAAATCCCTAATTTTTGCCTAGATTGCCCTTTCAGGTTTTCAATCTACCAGGATGAATTTTTTTCTGTTTATTGTCTCTAATTTTTTCCTGGACCGCCCTTTCGGGTTTTCAGTCCACCGAGACGCTCATTTTTGCCTAAGTCGCCCTTTGCGGGTTTTCGACTTACCGAGCTGTTCTTTTGTATTTTTTAGACAAAGTATTTCTTGACTGCATCAGCATTCACAGGATGTGGGAGTTCATCACCATCCATGGTTACAAGAGTCATGGCGCCGCCAGAAAATGTTCTTTTGACAACATACGGGCCTTCGTAATTAGGAGACCATTTGCCCCTAGAATCTGGTTGAAAAGACAAGATCTTTTTAAGCACGAGGTCGCCTTCTTGAAATTCACGAGGTCGAACCTTTTTGTTGAAGGCTTGTTTCATCCTTGCTTGGTATAACTGTCCATGGCATAGAGCGGTCATACGTTTTTCTTCGATTAAGTTCAACTGATCGTATCTGCTTTGACACCATTCAGCCTCTGATAACTTAGTCTCCATGAGGACTCTCATTGATGGGATTTCAACTTCTACGGGGAGCACAGCTTCCATGCCGTATACTAGAGAAAAGGGAGTTGCCCCTGTTGAAGTACGCACTGAAGTACGGTACCCATGTAAAGCAAATGGCAGCATTTCGTGCCAGTCTTTGTAAGTGACGACCATTTTCTGGACGATCTTCTTAATGTTCTTGTTAGCAGCTTCAACGGCGCCGTTCATTTTTGGTCTGTAAGGAGAAGAGTTATGATGCTCAATCTTGAATTCCTCACATAATTCTTTCATCATTTTGTTATTCAAATTTGAACCATTGTCAGTAATGATCTTGCTGGGAACACCATATCGGCAAATGATGTTATTCTTGATAAACCTCACAACCACTTGTCTTGTAACATTGGCGTAAGATGCTGCTTCGACCCATTTGGTGAAGTAATCAATTGCTACCAAGATGAAACGATGACCGTTTGAAGCTTTCGGTTCGATCATTCCAATCATGTCGATACCCCACATGGAGAAAGGCCATGGAGATGATATAACGTTGAGTAGAGTCGGTGGCACATGGATCTTATCTGCGTAGATCTGGCACTTGTGACATCTCTTCACGTGTTTGTAACAGTCAGATTCCATTGTCAACCAATAGTATCCTGCCCTTAAGATCTTTTTGGACATTGCATGCCCGTTTGAATGAGTTCCAAAGGACCCTTCATGCACTTCATGCATTAACATATCTGCTTCGTGTCTATCCACGCATCTGAGCAAAACCATGTCGAAGTTTCTTTTGTATAGCATATCTCCGTTCAGGAAGAAACTGCCAGAAAGTCTCCTTAGAGTTTTCTTATCTTTGTTTGATGCCCCAAGCGGGTACTCTTGAGTTTGAAGGAAGCGTTTGATGTCGTGGAACCACGGTTTATCATCGATGACTGCTTCAGTTGCAAACACATAGGCGGGCCTTTCAAGGCGCGTAATTCTGACTTTAGGCACATCATTCCAATGATTGACTTTGAACATGGAAGATAGAGTAGCCAAGGCATCTGCCATTCGATTCAGATCTCGAGGTATATGATGCAATTCAACCTTGTTGAAGAAAGTCAACAGACGTCTTGCATAATCTCTGTAGGGAATCAAGCCAGGGTGGTAAGTTTCCCATTTGTCTTTGATTTGGTTGATCACGAGGGCTGAATCTCCATATATGTCGAGGATCTTGATCCTTAAGTCAATGGCTTCTTCGAGACCCATGATACAAGCTTCATATTCTGCGATGTTGTTGGTGCAATCAAATAGCAATCTGGCGGAGAATGGGATATGAGTACCCTTGGGAGTGATGATGATTGCCCCAATTCCATTGCCAAAAGCGTTTACTGCTCCATCAAAAATTAGGCCCCATCTTGATCCAGGGTCAGGACCTTCTTCAGGTAATGGTTCGTCACGATCTTTCATCTTCAAGTACAAGACATCTTCATCAGGAAAGTCAAACTTGAGAGATTGATATTCATTAATTGGTTGATGCGCCAAGTGATCGGCGAGAATGCTTCCTTTGACCGCTTTTTGAGCACGGTACTCAATGTCATACTCGGATAACAACATTTGCCATCGGGCAATCCTTCCTGTTAATGCAGGCTTTTCAAAGACGTACTTGATCGGATCCATTTTGGAGATTAACCAAGTAGTATTGTTGATCATGTACTGGCGGAGACGTTTTGAAGCCCAAGCCAAAGCACAACATGTTTTTTCGAGCATGGAGTAACGAGACTCACAGTCTGTGAATTTCTTACTCAAGTAATAGATGGCATGCTCCTTCTTACCAGTTTCATCTTGCTGTCCAAGCATACAGCCCATGGATTCTTCTAACACGGTAAGGTACATGATTAATGGTCTCCCTTCAACTGGAGGAATCAATATCGGTGGTTCTAACAGGTACTCTTTGATACTGTCAAACGCTTTTTGGCAATCTTCAGTCCATACAACCCCTTGATCTTTGCGGAGAAGCTTGAAAATTGGCCCACAAGTAGCAGTCATTTGAGAGATAAATCTGGAGATATAGTTCAATCGTCCGAGAAATCCTCTTACTTGCTTTTCAGTTTTTGGTGCAGGCATCTCTTGAATAGCTCTGACTTTGTCGGGATCTACTTCGATACCTCTTTGGCTGACAATGAAACCCAAGAGTTTTCCAGATCTAACCCCAAAAGTGCATTTGTTAGGATTCAAGCGAAGCTGGTATTTCCTTAATCTTTGAAACAACTTCAAAAGGTATTCAATATGTTCTTCTTCTGTGCTGGACTTGGCTATCATGTCGTCCACATAAACTTCTATTTCTTTATGCATCATGTCATGAAAGAGAGTAGTCATTGCCCTTTGGTAAGTTGCGCCGGCATTCTTTAATCCAAACGGCATCACTTTGTAGCAAAAAGTACCCCATGGGGTGATGAAAGATGTCTTCTCCATGTCTTCAGGAGCCATCTTGATCTGATCATAACCGGAGAACCCGTCCACGAAGGAAAAGACGTTGAACTTAGCAGTGTTATCAACCAGCATGTCGATATGGGGTAAGGGAAAGTCATCTTTTGGACTGGCCTTATTCAGGTCACGGTAGTCAACACACATTCTGACTTTGCCATCTTTCTTCGGAACTGGCACTATGTTGGCCAACCATTGAGGATACTCAGAGGTTACTAGAAAACCTGCGTCGAGTTGCTTTTGAACTTCCACTTTGATCTTGTTAGCCATATCAGGGTGAGTCCTTCGCAATTTCTGCTTAACTGGCGGACATTCTGGCTTCAATGGCAAGTAATGCTGAACAATATTGGTATCCAACCCAGGCATGTCTTGGTAGGACCAGGCAAACACGTCAACATATTCTTTGAGAAGGTCTGTCAACTTACTCTTGATATCAGTATCAAGCAGTGATCCAATGGTCACTTCTTTTTTGTCTTCTTCAGAACCCAAGTTGATCTTTTCTAAAGGCTCTTTGTGAGGCAGAATGGCTCTTTCCTCGTGCTTAAGTAATCGAGAGATCTCGTCCGGGATCTCCTCTTCTTCCTCTTCTTCGGCTTCGAACACAGGAAACTCAAAGTTGGGAGAGGGCATAGGGTTATTGCATTCAATGGGTTTATCAATAGTTAATCTGCACATGTGATTTATATTTATTTCAGAAAATTTATGAATGCAGGAGTGTATGCAGATTTTTTTTTTTTGAAAAAGTTTTTTTTTTATTTTGGTTTTTTAGGATTACCATTTCCAGAAAAAAGCAAAAATAAAACATATAATGTAGGGAATTCAAAATGACACTTTATTTATGATTCATTTTTGAAACAAAGCCCTAAACACAAACTCATTTGTCTTGGGCGGGACAAAGAGGGAAACTTTTAAAACAAAGCCCTATACACAAAGTTATTTGGGCGGAACATTTAAAAGCAAAGCCCTATAAAACATCTCTCTGCTTTGGGCAAGGCAGGAGGTCAAAACAACAGCGAGGTGATTACTTTGAGCGGCGAACAACATTCGGAACGTCGACAGCCTTCCAATAGCAACGAACTCCTCTGTGTATTATGTATTCAGGAAAACTATCCTCAGGATTATCTTCAGTATTGACATTGACCGCTGGTCGAGCAGGATTTGAAGGTCCTGGTTTGTCACCTTTGTTCTTTGTAGAGTTGAAACGGTCTTCTTCTACTTCTTGAAGAGCATAAGACGAGTCACAATCTTCAGAATTTTCAGGATGTATTTCCCAGTCTTCAGGATGAAGAGACTCATTGTCAGCGACACTTTCTGAGTCAGTTGCGGGACCATCTTCCCCTTCATCTTCGAAAATGGCATTTATGTGATAATAACCACCTTCAGGATTATGAACCTTGGCAGATGCATTGAAGCTGAAATCTTCAGTAATTTCAGGCTGCTGAGAAAATTGACAGGGCTGATAAGCCTCTTCTGGTTGACTATCATATTCAAAGGAATCTCCCCATCCAGTTGGCTGGATATCTTCAATCGCAACCTTGTAACTTTCAGGTGCAGTGTATTTCACCATATAATCAAATTTTCCACTTGGTTGTCCCAAGGTGTCCCAAACCTCTGCAGGAATAGGTGGAATTTCTTTAGCACTTGTTTTCTCTGAAGGAGGATATGGTTCTTCCTGAGATATGTATCCCGAGTCATTGAGATAACATTTCCATTCTTCTTCAGGATCAGGTAGACCTTCTTCGATACATTCTTCGATAAGGACATTAACCTCTTGAGGAATTGGGTTAAGGAATCCTCTACTAATGAATGTTTCTTTGATTGGTCGAAGGGTTTCATCCTTCTTGGTGCAGTTTGAGAATGTTAGTGAACATCCGAGACCTGCTCTAGTTTCATTCTTGGTAGGGATCACAACTTGCCCCCAGCCAGTGGTAGTTCCATCTTTCACTACTTTCACTGCCTCTTTGTAAGAAGAGATTGATGCTTTCTTCTTGGAAGATTCGTCTTCTAAAGAGAGACCTTGGAACTGAGTTCCTTCCACATCATCAGCACTAATGAAAGAGAAATTGGATAAATGGCTCACCATCATGGCTTGTTCTCCACTTATTGTTACCAATTTTCCATTTGTTACAAATTTTAACTTTTGGTGGAGCGTCGAAGTTACTGCCCCTGCTTCGTGGATCCATGGTCGTCCTAACAGACAGCTATAAGCAGCTTGAATGTCCATGACCTGGAAGGTGATTTGAAATGTATGGGGACCAATTGTCATGGGAAGGTTAACTTCGCCGATAACAGATTTTCGCGATCCGTCAAATGCTTTGACTACTACACCACTGAACTTCATAGGCATTCCTTGGTAAGACAAGCGAGCAAGAGTCGTCTTTGGCATCACATTCAAGGAAGATCCGGTGTCTACCAGTACATTAGACAAAGAGTCCGACTGACAGTTCATAGAAATGTGCAAAGCAAGATTGTGATTTTTACCCTCCTCGGGGAGTTCTTCATCACAGAAGCTTAAATTGTTACAAGCTGTTATGTTGGCTATTATCCCATCGAAGTGGTCAACAGTCACATCATGGTCTACAAAAGCTTGATCCAAAACCTTCATCAGGGCTTCCCTGTGGGCTTCTGAATTCAACAGCAATGAAAGTATTGAGATTTTTGAAGGAGTCTGCATAAGCTGATCCACAATCTTGTATTCACTTCTTTTGATAAGCTTCAAAATTTCATCAAAATCAGGATTGACATTGGTTCCACTGGACTGACCAACATCAGCGTTTGTATTACTGACAGGAGTTTCCACAGGATTCCCCACTGGTATATTAACAGAATTTTGCCCAGTTACAGGAGCAACAGGCTGTTTTGGAGGTAGTGGAGTATACACACGTCCACTTCTTGTTACTCGACTCACATCAGCGATGTTTACAACAGATGAGAGAGTTGGTAAATGAACTTCTTGTCCATCCTTTATCATTGTTGCATTGTAGTTGTATGGAACTGCCTTGTTAGAGTCATAAGGAACAGATCCAGGTAGACAAATGATCAAAGGAGCAACAGGAACCCTTGGCTTGTTGTAAGTAACCTCCATGCGCTCAGGCATGTTGAAATGAGGAACGATGACGTTAACTGTAGGCATTTCCGAGTTGATATCTGAGACTAAAAGCTCATGCGGATAACATCCTATCATGTTAACTTCATTTTCATCCCTATTTCTGTAGATCTGGATAGTACCATTATCTAGCAAAACTTGGAGATCTCTTCTCACAATTGAACACCCGTGAGGATCCACACAACATATTCTACAGGAACCGTATTGATGCTGGCGAAAACTCGGCCCTCGACAAAGAGTGGCGTGCATTTGTACCAAATCGGCTCTTGAGTAATTGATATTATAGACTCGGTACGGACCAGGACATCCATACACCATGTTTACAACATGCCCTCCATGATTGGGCAGCGGATTTGCTTGCACATTAGGATTCAAATTTCTGAAAGAGAGGAGATTAGACCTAACCAACCTCTGGACTTCATATTTTAAGGCTATGCAATGCTCAAGATCATGGCCAGGTGCTCCTTGATGATAAGGGCATGAAACCTCAGCTTTGTACCACCATGGGAGTTTCTCAGGTACAGGTGGTGGCGCTTTAGTTTGAACAAGACCTCTTTCGATCAAAGCAGGGTACAATTCTGTGTATGTCATTGGAATTGGATCAAACTGTGGAGCTCTTTGTACTCGATTCTGATTATTGTTTAACTGCTGAGCCTGTTGTCGAGGCTGTTGTTGAAACTGAGGAGTGAATCCCGGACTTGGTGTTGTATTAACGACTGGCGCAATAGCAGCAATCTGTCGTTGACGATTGACGTTTCCTCTTGGCCTCCCTTGGGATACCATGTCAACACTTTGTTCTTTCTTCTTTGGGAAACCACTTCCGAACTTTTTGGTTCCGCTTGAAGATCCACCTTCTTTAGTTAGACGTCCGGTTCGGACTCCTTCTTCTAGACGCATCCCCATGTTTACCATTTCGGTGAAATCACTTGGAGCACTAGCAATCATGCGTTCATAATAAAACGGACTGAGAGTATTCAAGAAGATCTTTGTCATCTCTTTCTCTTTTAACGGTGGATTAATCTGAGCAGCAGTTTCTCTCCATCGTTGGGCATACTCTTTGAAAGCTTCATGGTCTTTCTGAGCCATGGATCGGAGCTGATCTCTGTCTGGAGCCATATCCGAGTTATATTTGTATTGTCGGACAAAGGCCTCACCTAGGTCATTGAATGTTCGAATATTAGTGCTATCCAAGCCTGTGTACCACTTCAGTGCGGCACCAGTCAAACTATCTTGAAAGTAATGGATAAGCAACTGATGATTATCTGCATAAGTAGACATCTTTCTGGCATACATCACGAGATGACTTTGCGAACAAGAACTACCTTTGTACTTCTCAAAGTCTGGGACCTTGAATTTAGCTGGTATTTGTACACTGGGAACCAAACATAGCTCCTGGGCATTCTTTCCAAACAAATCTTTTCCCCGAATAGCTTTGACTTCTAGCTGCATCTTGTTGAATTGTTCTTGGAGATCTTCCACAAGATTACGCGGATTTGTGCTATCACCTTGATCATGATAAATCTCATTGCCATCATAAGGAACAGTGTGAACCGTAGGGGTCGGAACTGTCATAGTGGGTTGAGAAAGTGCCATAGTGATTTGGGAAAAAGTTACCCCCTGATTTGGAATAAATGCTGAACCTTGTGCAGCAGGCGCTTCAGTTGTAGCTGTTTGAACCCTAGAGAAATTATGGCGGAAACCTGTACCAAAGCTGAAAGGCGGGCCCCAACCTTCTGGCATAGAAAAAGATGGAATACCGAATGCAACTGTAGAAACTGGAGTAGTGACTTCAGATGTTACTGCTGCTTGACTGTTGGGTGGTGGCGGCTGATTTTGTGCGGCCATTAAGGAGTCAACCAAAGTAGTGAGACCTTCCAACTTTTCCTGAAGAGTGGTCACTGTACCACGGAGCTCAACATTCTCTTGTTCAGAGTGTTCCATTACTCTTCTTCTGCTTGAACGAGTATTGTATCTGTGATCTGATTGCGAGCGCGGTCGAGAAACTTTGAGACGCGACAGCTTGACGATCTAATGGAGAAAGATCCAAAAGATGAGACTCTATATAACAGACTCGATATGCAGAATGATGTATGCAAAAAGAAAATTTATGATTTTTCCAAACATTTTAAAGATTATTTCCTTGCAAACATTTGTACACAAACAATTCTTTTATTGAAATAATGGGAAATGTTACAACATTGGAGCGTAGCTCCTTACAGAATCAAATGATACATGAAAATCTAAACAAATCCTAAACATCTTCATCAGACGAAGAACCAAATGCATTGTGCAGCTTGAGCTTCATGATTTCTTTCCCATAGTAAGCTTTCAACTCGGCCTTTTCAGCTCTCAGCTTGTCAACCACATTCTTCCAATTGTCAGGAGTTGGAGCGTTGCTTGTTGAGCCTTCAAGCTTTTTCTTGCTTTCTTTGATGTACCTCCTGATTGCGGCATCTTTCCGACGAATCTTCTCATCTTTGTTCATGAGCCATCCATCCTGATAATACAGAGTTTCTTCATGTTCTTTCACTTGTTTCTTCAACTTTCTATTTTCCACATCAGTTTTTCGAAATTTTTCTTCCCAAGCGTCTTTTTCTATCCTCATCTTGGTCAAAGTGTCTTGGTATTCCTCCATAGCGGGAATGTTGGGTCGTTGAGGTACCACAGGGAACATGGGTTTTTCATAATCATAAGGCATTTGAAACTCCCTTGCTCTTTTCTTCACCCAACAGGTATAGGCGTTCGTAGCAATACAGTTCTTTATCTCACCTTTTTCTTTCCATCGGATGTCGTACCAGGCTTTCACCATTTTTGTCTTCAACCCTTGAGGATCATTTCCTTCCTGATAGAAGTAGCTTTCCACTGTAGGGCCAATGGGTTTAGTTGAATTTGCATACTCGAGTTGTCGTCGGGCTAGGACCGGATTGTAGTTAATTCCTCCTTGTGTACCAATGAGGGGTACGTTGGCGAATTCTCCACAACTTTCAATGGTTTCTGTACCGCAGCGAGCCAAGGTATACCACTGAATATCATTATTAGTAAGAGACATAAGTCTTTGAGACCAACGTAAACCTTCCTGGTTTTCCGTGAAAATGGGAGACTTAGGTAAGTGTGAAACAATCCATTTAAACAACAGAGGTGCACAACATACAATAATTCCACCACCTTGGTGATTCCTATGATGGACAGAGAAATACATGTCACCAAGCAGAGTCGGAACGGGATTTCCATTCAAAAAGACCTTTATGGCATTGATATCAACAAAGTCGTCGATATTGGGAAACAGAACCAACCCATAAATGAGCAAGGCCAGTACAGCTTCAAAAGCTATCATGCTACCAGTCTCGATGAAATCAAAGGCTCTCTTTATTAGAAATTGTGAAGGCAAACCTGGAAGGTTTCCTTTGGTAGTCCAATTACTCTCTATTTCAGATTTCTTCAAGTAGGTACCTGTTGCAATGACTGGTGACTTAGGAATGGCTTCCAAACCATTGAAAGGTATTTTGTCAGACACAGGAATACCCAAAAGATTGGCATATTCTTCCAAGGTTGGTACCAACTGATAGTCTGGAAAGGTAAAACACCGGTAGACGGGATCATAAAACTGAACCAGAGTTTTGAGAAGTCCTTCATCAACATGAGTGTTCAAGATAGGCAAAAGCTTTCCATGGCTTTTCCTAAAATCAGAAGGATCTTGTACAAAAGACGCTAACTCTTTCAGTCTTTCCACATTAGGCTCTTTGAAACCGTACCTCTTGGTATGCCTTTTTACCCACTCCATAACCTAATCCTATAATGTTTGCAAAGAAAATTCTCTAATTGTTTGGAAAAAATCATGTTTTTATGGAAAAAGATTTTTTTTATTTTTTTATGGATGTATGAATGCATGGATGCATGGATGCCACATATTCAAACATGGTAAAGCGAACATGGTAACGCAAACATGGTACTGTAAACATGGCAACACAAACATGGTAACACAAACATGGTACACACAGGTTCAAAGGTCCAGCGTCACGAGCATGAGGTCAGAGAACCAAATATGGGATAGTTCTAGTTAATCACCTGTACAACATGTTCTACTGATACGTCAGAGTCTACATTTTTCTTTCGGATATTACCGGCTTTCCACAATTAAACTCATGAGCCAGCAATATTCTCAAGAAAAACTCGTCTGAGTGTGGTTCTCCGCATGACAACTAATCCAAGTCTTCACCTGAATAGTTTCTGCACCACAACCTAATAAGGCCAGGATGGGTTGGGGTTCTACGGTCTCTCAGCTTCTACAGTTCAATGAAAGCAACAATGTCTTCGCAATTAACTTGCTAAACATATATTACAAACAAGGAACCTCCACTGAGCGGAAGGATTCTCACGTGCGCCTGCACATGACTATACCCTCCACCTAATTTCTTATGTGTACTTAATCCGGGTTAGGATTTGTCCATAATGTATCACTTGTAACAAAACCACGCAAGTAACAGAACCAGAACCACACATATAACAAAAAAATGAAATGAAAAATAAAGCAAATAGAATTAACCCTTCCTTTGGAAACAATAAAAAGATGGTCCCCAGTGAAGTCGCCATTTTTCTGTCGCGGGCGAAAAATCGTTTTGTTCCTCTTTTTTGTGGGATGAGACACCTGATGCCTTCTTTGGGCTCGAGTGCTCATAAAAAATAATTTTTCTTTGTTTCGACCAAACTTTTTATTATTTCCAAAAAGAGGAAAAGGAAAAAAGCTGCAATAACCTAAAAGTGGGGGGAGAGATCTTTGGGTAAGAGGGTTGGTTATACGAAGGGAAGGTATTAGCACCCAACGTATCTATAGTACTCTATAGGTTTCTTTGCTTTGTTTTTTCATTCCATGTTGTTGAGAGGTTCTTGTGAGAAAGAGGTGGGACCTAAGGTGTTTGTTTGATTATGCTCGCAAAGATCATCGCGATCCTCTGCATACATATCCCTTAGAGGGAATCAGAGCATCTGTAGCTCGGGGTCTACGGGTGCTAAGGTTTGAATGGTTTTTTTTTGTGTTTTGTTTTGCTCGCCAAGGATCGACCTTGTGCCTACGTATTCTCAAAGGGATGTTGAGAAAGTCAGAGCAATCGTAGTTCCCACTTATGCTAGTGGAAGCAAAGGAAAATAGACAAATGTCGTCTAAATGCTAGATGTATCTAATCTATATCATCACATACATCTGTTTGTTTTTTTGTTTGAAAATCTTTTCATTATAAGCCCGGGGCCATGCCACTTAGGGTGCTTAGAATGATAAAGATGTTTTTGTTGTTTAACCAGCCTTGTGGCAAAAGTTTCAATGAAGTCAGCCTTGTGACAAAAACTTTGATTAATCAGCCAGCCTTGTGGCAAAAGTTTCAATGAAGTCAGCCTTGTGACAAAAACTTTGATTAATCAGCCAGTACGGTGGCAAAACGGTTTGATTGATTAGCCAGCCTTGTGGCAAAAAGAAGTTTGATTGATTAGCCAGACTCGTGGCAAAAAAGTTTGATTGATTGATTGATTGTTTGTGATGATATAGAAGAGATACTCCTAGCATAGAGATGAAAAATGTCTAATCTCCTTGGGTATTTGTTTTGGATATTGGGGATGCTTATAAGAAGCCCGTGGGTCCTTGTACGAAGCCCAAGAGGAGGCTATCCGAGGGTCCTTGCATTGTAAGCCCGAGAGGAGGCTATGGGAGGGACAATCCAGGGTCCTTGCATTGTAAGCCCAAGAGGAGGCTATGGGAGGGTCACTCGTTTGTACAAAGCCCAAGGGGAGGCATGGTATAGTTGGTTTGAGCTCTTAGAGCGATTTCACCGGGAAACCATACTCTATGTCCTAACCTAAACTAGGGAGATTCTTTGCACGAAGCCCAATAGGAGGCTATGGGGAACCTAGTGTTGTACTAAGTTGAACAAACACACATATCACACATATGAACAAACATGAACAAGTATGAACAAACATGAACAGGTATGAACAATTATATATATGACAAAGTGTGTGTATATAATGGAGTTTATGAAGGAAATATACCTGTAAGCATGATCCATTTGTATACACAGGGCTCGGGACTCATACTCGGTGAGAGGTCCACTTGAGTTTATTCAAAGCTATGTAAACAGGTATTTACAAAGGGGCTTGGGACTTATACCTACATGGAGGCCCATGATATATTTTTGGGAAGATTTAAAGAAACCTTCATTTTTGGTTTGTTATTCAAAGTTAAAAATCAAACTGATCGAGATATGTACAAAAGGCGTACAATGAAATACCTAATTTCATGTACTTGAGTGGGTATGTACAAAAGGGGCTTGGGACTTATACCTACGTGGAGGCCCGTGATATTTTTTACAAAACATGGTTGATTGTTTTATTTACAGACGCGTTGTTTGAAAAACTGTTTGAAAGTTTGTTTTGAAAGAAGTTTATTGTTTAAAGAAGAAAAAAAAACTGTATAAAAGGAAAAAGGAGTGGGACTTACACTCTCTAATATTCGAGAGGCCCCACATCGCTTTGAAAATCAATTGATCAAATAAAAAGATTTAATCAATAGTTTCTTTTGAAATCAAAAAGAGATGGTTTATCGTTTTTTTGAAAAGAATTGTGATCGCCTGTTTTAAAACGAATTGAAATTGAAAGAAATCAAATTAATCAAGATAAACAAAAAGATTATGCTTAATTAACACCTAAATGATTAGGGTTTGATCACAAAATATTTATAAGTGATTAGGTTTGAAAATTAAATGAAAAAACAATATTTAAAGTATTTAAAAACATTTAAAAATGTATCATTTTAAACCTAATTAAAAGCATATTAAATAAATCTTTTTTTGTGATTTTTTTTTGATGTTCATAAAATATGTATATTAAATAAGAGGTGTGTAAAAAATGAATGAAAAATGAATTAATTTGGTTAGTTAAATAATTAATTGAAGTTGTGAAGAAAATGAAAGAAAATAGGTACTAAAAAAAAATGGTTTTGTCTCCACAAGGGTTTGAACCCACGACCTCACGCTCACCACTCAAAAACATAACCAACTGGACCACGCGCGTGGTCTGATTATCAAAGGCAAGGATTAGGTTATATTTGAGTCAAGTTACCAAATTCAGTTTCAAAAATATGGCGCCAAGAACATGAATCCCATTTGAATTTGAAAATTCTGGAAAGTGAATCAAATTGATCAAGTGAAGGGTCTAATTCACTCGTTTTTTCACAAGGATCACGATGGTGGTATTTAATTCCATTTATTTTCACTCTAAGGGGGTCAATTCTCTGATGAACACGAAGAACCCTAATTCTATGATTCATTCTAAAATCGTGTATGTGCAAGTTAAGATGCAATTGATTGAGGGTTAATGATCCTCATAAGTGCAGAAACAAGATGGTATGCTCACATTTCATTTATGATGCGTGCAAGTATGAGTTTGAAGTTCATGAGGCTTACCTTCAAAAACGACAATGCTGGAAATCGAATTTGAGCCTGGAGGTGTTACAGATGTTGTTGCTCAATCTGGACAGCTTCAATGGACCTTATAGAACATGTCTGGATGCTTGGAGTGAATTGAAAACCTCTTGATCACCTTGTGGTACCCGAACTGCAGTATGGTTCAAGTGAGAATCAAGCTTAGTGATTTTGGTGTTTCAGATCATGTATGATGGTTGGAACAGTTCATATATGGTATATGGAATGTGTTTGGATGATTAACTTGGACAGAATTGGCCTGGATTTCATTTTGGCATAATAAGGCTAATGTTATGCATATTTGGAGGTGAGATGATGATTCTGAGTTTTAAGGTATTTTTGGGTGTGTGGATGGATCAAACACATCACATTTGATGTTTATGGGATGTTAGAACTCTCACTTTGCTCAGAAATTGCAAGAAATGGAAATTGTAATTCTCCCTCTTTGAAACTCATGAAACTTGTAACTTAAGAAAGAAGAGAGAAAACCTATGATTATGAGGTTTTGGTGTGAGTTTGAAGATGATTTGAACCTCTATTTATAGGCCAAAGTTTCTGAATACAAAGCTCTTGCAAGTTGATCAAGAATGATGATTTGGCTTAAGAGATAAAATGGAATCTTTCACATTAAATGCAAATGGTTAAAAGTGACTTAACCATGGTTATTTCTCAAGCTTCTTATCCTCTTCCATTCTGATCTCAAATCAGAAAATATCTACCAATTATTGCATCTATGCATCATTATTTGGATCATTTGGCAAATTGGTTCATAACTTAGTGAAAATGGCATGTAATTTCAAGTGAAAAGTTCACTAATGCCAAAATTCAAAACCATGGCTACACTCCATATTTTTTCATGCTCTTGGACATTTTGGAAAGCTCATATTACACACTTCAAAACCCTAGTTGAAAGTTTCTTCAAGATCCTTAAGGAAGTGGGTGAAAAAGATCCATGAACTTTGAGAAAAATGAAGTTTCAAGTGAAATTTTCCAAAGATGCCAACTTTGAAGCTCCATATCTCTTAAATGGTTGATCTTATGGAAAAAATTTATATGTGTCAAAGTTGTTTATTGGATCAAAATCTACAACTTTCATGTTGGAAGTTTTTTTCAGTTTGTAGGTGAAATTTTGAGTTATTCCCCTCCAAAGTTTGGAAAAAACCATGAAAAACACTTAGAAAAATTTTCTAAGTATGAAAGTCAAACTTTTGACTTTTTGATTCTTGATTGATTTTCTTGATTTTTCTTGATCAAATGACTTTATATATCATATATTGATAATTCAAAACTTCAAAAGTCATGGTTGACCAAAATTCCCAAAAGTCAAAGGTGTTCTTGTACAGTTGACTTTTTCAGACGAATCGCGTTTCTGGAGATTTCAAATGAAATAGGCTATCCTCACCAAATGAATGGTATAAATGGATCACATTGAAGCATTAGAGTATATTGAGCCATGTTTTGAGTTGTGGCACCATGTCCTGATTAAAAAGTCAGTTGTTCAGTGAATTAGGTCAAAAACCCTAATTGTCGACCTGATGAAATTGATGACTGTGGATCTTGAATTGAGACACAATCTTCATTGGATATTGTCATAGGGATTATTTGAAGATGATTGAAACCTTTGATTGACTTCCTGGGGATTTTTAGGGTTTCCCAAATATGATCCCTGATTTCAGTCCCTGATAGTTCAAAACCCTGATCTGAGGATTTGTCTGATCAATCTTTGTGTAGGAGATGTTATGAGCCAATGGATTAGGTCAAAATGATGCACTGGGAGTCTTGAGGTCATGTCCCAAGTCATTAGGTCAATCTCTGAGCAAAAGTCAGGAGTATGCTATCTTCAGTCAAAACCCTAATTTGGTTGGTTCAGAGCCTTTGAGCTTGTTGAAATGAATCTCTGAGGACCAAATGTTGATTGTTGATGAAGATGATTCATTTGAGATGAAGGGAGAGCAAAACCCTAATTGATTGTTACTTGTACTGATGAGTGATTTCCTGATTAAATCCTGTTGAGTCACAAGTAACAAACACAAGCTATGCAATTTGTTAGAGATGCAAATGATGCATATGCAATGATATGAGGTGGTATCTTAGGTCAAAAATTGGGGTATGACAGTACCCATCCACGCGCGCGCCCTTTTCTGGTTTGAATTGACCAATGAGAGACTGACACGTCTCCATTTTCTTCACAAAATTTTCAGGATGCACTTTTTACAACGCTTTTTGCAGAAGCGCCATGAAAGGATCCTATCTTTTATACATGCGATATTAAAGGAACCACAAAACGAAGCAAAAATCTTTCGCGGCCATACAGGGACGATCGTCCTGAGGTCACGAGTTTACTAGCACCTGAGATTTAACCTAATTTTGCTTTAAACATAAAGCCCCAATTTAGAGCTTAAAACCCTAACAAAGGCACATCACTTATTCACGCACAGAAACATGATTAAAGCTCCAGAAATAGTTAATACATCATAACAAACAAACATATGCAATTAGATTTCAATATGGTAGCATGTATGGACGTAATCGAATCAAATTAAAAGTGGACAAACCGTGAATCGTATGCTACCGTTCTTGATGCTTCAGGGATTGGTATTGATCCCTACAGCTTCATTAATCCTCAGGGAACGATCTTGAATCCTTTAAATACTCTGAATCGTACTCAAACTCTAAATCGATCTTGCAATTTTGCTCGATTTTTGAAGCTCGGGTTTAGGGTTCTTGGATGCAGATTTTCATTTGCTAAGGGTCTGGAAGGTTTGTGTTTGTATAGGTGAAGGATTTAGGTCAATAAAACTTGATCAAATCTTGTTGAATCCAAGATTGCCATTTGTTGGAAATTTGATTTATGAAAGTTTCTACTTATGGCCAATTCCAATCTTTTTGTCCAAGTCTTGTCTTGCACGAAATTTGATTGGCAATATGATTTAAATGATGATTGAATGTGCCTGGAACTAAGAAAAAATCAAATCTTTTCAATTTTCCTTCCAAATATTGATTAAATCCATGATTTTAATGAAATAAAATCAAATATCCATCATATTTTTGTGGATTTGAGATTGAGTATCTTTGATGGCTTGGGGAACAATATTTAATAAAAAAAGATTGGATCCTTTTGCAAAAAGATTCATTTTGGAGCCCTTTACTTCACATTTTTTCTTCAAAAATTGTCCAACTTTGACAATGCATATCTCTCTCAATTTTGAAGATATGGAGGAGTTCTAGGACTTTTTGGAAACCTCAAGAGGTCCTCTACAAGCGACTTTCGAAGTTTTTTTCATTTGGAGAATTTATCTTGGTGATATTGGCTTTGACAAAAAACTGCTTTTGGTTGACTTTCAAAAAGGACCTATAATCTTTTGCTCCATATCTCTCAAATGAAACATTTTTGGACTTCGCATGTTAGAGACAAAATTGTAGAGAATTCAATTTCCTTGAAAATGAGCTTTAAATGGGAAATTTATGATGTTCTGTGTAGGAGTTATGGCTGGTCAAAGTTTAGTTGACTTTCTCCTATGAAAACCCTAATTTAGAAACTTTTGAATTTGTTGATTTCTGATCTTTCCTTGATGAACCATGATCAATCCTTGATCAAATGGTGAATGATACTTCAAAATAAGGATGTTGACCAAAATCAAGAGTTTTGACTGTACTTTGACCATAATTGACTTTTAGGTCAAATTAGTCGACTATTGACTTTCTGAGCAATTGAGTGGTCAATCCTTTGAATTGATACTTGGATTTTTGTCATGGGGTATTTTGAAGCATCATAGACCATATGAGATGCATTGGAGATTTTGGTTCATTGATTTTCTTTAGGAAACTACAAACCCTAGTTTCTTGAGCCTTTGTTTAGGAGGGTTGTTTTTTAGCCTTGAACTTTAATATGAGTTTGAATTAGGAGAATAAGATGGGCAAATTTTGGGGTATGACAGCTGCACCTGTTCAATATTCTTATACCTGAGGATGTAGATTGGCTTGTGTGCCTGTTGGAATCTGAAGGTAGAAGAGGATTGAACACTAGAATACCTAGGAAATTTGCCCTTGCCAAGATAGGGACTTTTTGTAGGAGATGGGCTTAAAGATGCCATCCAAGCAGAGTATTGTCGGAGACGGGCTTAGAGATGCCATCCGCATGTTGAGAGACTTGATTGAGATGGGCTTAAAGATGTCATTCTGTTTGATAGACTTGAGAGTTAGACTACGTTGTAGGTAAGATCGTATTTGAAGGATATACTTAGGATGAGTCGTACGTTAGACTGGAGGATATACTTAGGATGAGCCGTGCATTAGGCTGAAGGATGGTTCGTGCGTTAGACCGGATCTAATTTGCATTTGATAAATGTCTGGAAAGTCGTGCTTTAGGCTGAAGGATGGGTCCTGCGTTAGACCGGATCCAATTTGCATCGGTAGATGTCTAGAAAGCCGTGCGTTAGGCTGAAGGATGGGTCGTGCGTTAGAACGGATCCAATTTGCATCGGTAGATGTCTGGAAGGCCGCGCGTTAGGCTGAAGGATGGGTCGTGCGTTAGATCGGATCCAATTTGCATCGGTAGATGTCTGGAAAGCCGTGCGTTAGGCTGAAGGATGGGTCGTGCGTTAGGCCGGATCCAATTTGCATCGGTAGATGTCTGGAAAGCCGTGCGTTAGGCTGAAGGATGGGTCGTGCGTTAGAACGGATCCAATTTGCATCGGTAGATGTCTGGAAAGCCGTGCGTTAGGCTGAAGGATGGGTCGTGCGTTAGACCGGATCCAATTTGTTGTTAGAAAGAGCCGTGTGTTAGGCTTTGCCTTCGAATGGATTTCACATTTGAATTATTGTGTTGACTATCTTAGTGATGTACCTGTAAGATAATATTCACTTTGTAACAATGTCAGTTTTATGCAATGTTTATGATGCATGTAATAAGATGAAGTTCTCAAAATAAATGGGAACTTTGTATGTTATGTATGAATTATAACTGTATGCAATGTATGTATGTGACGTATATGACGTATATGATGTATGAACATGATTTATGCTATTTGGAGTATCTTGATTGTGAAAATAAATCTCCAGGTCATTGTGACTCTAATGCCTGATCTTGTTTTGAAGATACACAGTTGGGGATTTATGATTTCTGCTTGGGGATGAGAGTCATTTGTATGAATGATCGTTGATGCACCTTGACTTGGGATAAGAGAGATGAATAACCCTTTTTGGAGACAAGAAAAGCATCAGAGAACCAGCAGTGTTAAAGATGTGAACTCCGTTGAGGAACTAAGTCTCTGTTGGAACGAGAATATTTGAAGATATCTTCTTAATAATTACTCTGTGGGGATATGATCCTGTGTAACCGGCTTTGTGGGAAGGCATGAATGCTTTGAATATTTCCCCCAGTGATTTATAGCTCCTTGTCATTCATGGACTTATATTGATTAGGACACACCACTGAGTATTGATCAAGATGTCAAACTGGTCTTGCATAGATTTGCCTCTTCTAGTAGGGACTTTTGTAAAGATTCGCCTCGCGAGGACTTTATAAAATGTGCATTATCGGCGACATGCCCCTAGTAACCATAGGCCCAAGAAAATGTCCCATGTTGGTTGGGAAGTAGCTTCAGATCTACTTGGATGCATGCCCTTGATTGTTTTGGCATCCTTGAGAGATTCTCGGGATCTTGCCTTGATTGCCCCAGATTGATGGGGAAATAGTTTGAAACCCACTTGGGATGTATGCCTCTGGCTGTTTGGAATTTGAGAGATTCTTGGAATCTTGACTTGATTGCCCCAGATTGATTGGGAAAAACATGTCATGCCCCTTGTATACGTTCGAGACATTTCTTCTTGGAGTAATCTTTGTTGGTCGGGATAAATTTGAGTCATTAGTCATACCCTATGCAAATTCTTTCTGATGCTAACATTTGAAATTATGTAGCAAAATATGTTTAATAATGAATTCATGAGATGCAGTGCATATGTCTGTCTTGATTTTTTTGAAAGCATTAAAACAGGAGATGTAAAAAGCGTGATGTTTATAAAACGTGATAATTGTGAAAGGAGATATCAACTCAACTTTTATAGCGAACCTTAAGGAGTCAGGATACCCTTTTGGTGACAGTATGCTTTCGAACTAACAATGCTTCAGTTAGGACTTTCAAGGGTTGTAACGTGGCTCGGTTCATGGTTTTAAGAAACAAAGGATAATGGCTAAAAAAATTATTTATACCCATCCCAATCTTCGTGATGTTCTTTGATCCTATGCTTAGTTAACTCTGCGCTTATGCCTTAACAATGCTTGAAGTTGTAACATTGATATTTGATGATGGTTAAAGTATCAAAGGTTTATTTGGACAGGTAGTCGTCCTTTTTTGTAATTCTTTTTTCATTTTTCGAGGACTTGTAGTGACATCTTTTTTTGACTTTGTTGTCCCTAATTTTTTCCTGAACTGTTTATTTTGAGATTACAGTCAGCGGGATGTTTCAATTCTTGATATGTCTCCTTCATAGGTTTTGACTTAATAGCTTTTTTCTTTTGATAGATATCGACTGCCTGACTTAATGGTTACGGGAACCCATCATTATTGGCATAAACAGCGGCTGGTATAATTGAGCTAACTGAGTAACTACCCTGCCCCAGGTATGATCAAGGGTTTTAAATTGCATATGAAAAAAGAAAACTTCTTCTCCTTAGGCTCAAAAGGGGTTGACGAGGGATTAACATCCGTATATCTCCACTGTTTAGGAATTGAAACAATGCCTGTACATCGTCAGCATAGTCCGTTCAAAAGCATACTGTATGAGGTTGTGGTATCGCTTTCGTCATCCTCCCTCAAGAGGCTTACAGCTTAGCAGGAGTTGAATATCACAAAACATATGCAAAGTAAAGACATAATTTAAAATGAGTGATAGCGAAATAATTTATTCAAGACAAACATATGCAATGCACTGATGATGATTATTAAAACAGATAATATCTATCATAAGTCGAATGTTTAAACCAACATAATAGAAATTGAGTATGAAAAAAGTCTCATGATTAAAAAGTTCATCCTTCTAGACATTAATCAGTCTCATCGTGATTAGGGATGTGAGCGGTGATCACTATAGGAGTCTTGGGATAGTTGAATTCGATTTCCCGAGTATCAATCATATCTTGGATCTTGTTCTTCATTGGCCAACAATCATCCGTATCATGTCCAGGGCTATTGGAGTGATGTGCGCACCTCGCATTGGGCATATAGCTCAGAGCGGAAGTGTTGGGCTTCACAGGAGGATCCCTCACAGTGATCAAGTTTGCTTTCAACAAATGTTGTAATGTCTGAGCCAGTGACATGTTGATCTTTGTGAACTGACGCTTAGGTGCATTTGACTTAGGTCTTTGTTGTGGAGCTGGTGTAGAGATCAGAATTGTCCCCACAGATTGGTTATGTTTATTACGACCTTTCCGATTGTACACAGCATTAGCCACATGAGGTCCCTCAGGTGAGTTGAAGTCAATGATCTTGTCATCAATGAGGTCTTGAATCTTGTGCTTTAATTGCCAACATTCCTCTGTATCATGACCAGGACTATTCGAATGATAAGCACATTTCGCATGGTACTTATACCTAGGAGTGGGATTGGTAGGAAATGAATATGGAGGTAATAGAGTTATCAAGTTCTGATTGAGCAGTTGCTGGAGAACTTGAGACAGCGGTATATGTAATGGAGTAAATGACCGCTTAGGCTTGGATCTCTGATTATCTTGACCACCTTGGTGCTTATGTTGATTCTTCTCCTTCTGGATCAAAAGTGCCTTCAATTCTTCTTGCCCCTTGGCCAAATTAAGGATCAAAGCTTGGAATTCAGCATTCTGAGCTTGGAGATTCTTGACAGATTGTTCGAGATCTATTTTCTCGCTAAAATAAACAGCGGAAAGATGAGGTATTTGCTTTATAAAAACCTGTGATGTAATGTTTATGAATGGTATGTTTATGCATATGCAATGTTTTCAAGGAATTAAAAGGATTTTAACACGTATTGAAATAAAAGAAAAAAACATTATTATTAATTAAATTAAGAACCCATAAGGTCATAATCCATTAGTTACATCAGAATGAAAAAAAAAAAATAATAAATAAAAAAAATAAAAGTCTAAATTCCGGGACTTTTATCTTCCTGACGACGCCTCCTTTTCAGAACCCTGACTTCTTCCTTGTATGTCTTGATCATTTCTTCTCTTTCTTGAACAAGCCTTGAAATTTCATCCTCCCATGAATTAATCTGATCCGGGGAAACAAAATCTTCAATCTTCAATTTGCGAGAAAAGTAGTCAAGTAAAGTCTCTCGCTCTTTAGCATCTTGTGTCAACACTTCTTTTTCAGCCTCAACCTTTCGTAAGCGTCTCTCAACGTCATCCCTTTCCCTCTTCAGTCGGTTAACAGTTGCAACAAGATCTTCATTTGGAGTATGAACATATGGCTCAAATGCAACTGGGACAGCAGGAGGAGCTACTCTTGGTACTATGGGTGTATCAGATAGGTAAGGCATCCCAAATTCCGTAACTCGATCATAAACCCATTGGAAGTATGGGTCCCATGACATGTATTTTCTCCTTCCTATATCTTTTGCACCAACTTTCTCTACTTTCGACCAAGCTTTGATGAAGAAATCTCTTTTCTTTGCCTCGTCTGAATCATAGCTGAAATACTCAGCACTAATATACAAGGAACGTGGCTTATCCTTCAAAGCAAAACCAAACTGATGTCAAGCTAAAATGGGATTATAAGTTATTCCTCCACGAACGCCAAGAAGAGGTATATTAGGGAATTCTCCACAACTATCAAATAGCAAAGTTCTTTCAAACTCCTTTTGATACCAGATGATGTCGTCAAAAGAAAGCTTCATAATTCTTTGAGCCCAATTTAAACCTTTTTCATTCTTTCTTACGGAGAGGGGTAAGTGCGAAATAAACCACTTATGCAATAGCGGAGCACATCCAAGGACACAACCTTTCCTTTTTGATACTCGGAAATGAATAGAATGTAACAAGTCACCAAGTAGAGTGGGAACGGGATTCTTACTGAGGAATATCTTGATAGCAGCCACATCAACAATTTTGTCATAATGGAAAAATAGGACTTGTCCATAAATTAAAAGAGACAAAAGAGCTTCCAAAGCATCCATAATTGAAGCTTTAGCAAAAATCTCCTCTTTTTCGTAAAGGAAATCAAGGGCTAATCCAGAATACTCTTTCTTACTAATCATAACCTTCTCAATCTCAGATCTTGGCAAGTGTAGGGCAGCAACGATGACTTCCTACTTAGGATCTTCTTCTTTACCAGTATAAGGAATTTGATTGAGCACAGGGAGCCCTAGTAAGTATGAGAATTCTTCCAATGATGGTACCAACTGAAAATCTCAATAAGTGAAGCAATGTAGTAACGGATCGTAGAATTGAACCATGGTGTTGAGAAGAACTTCATCCACATTAGTTCGCACCAAACTTATAAGCACGTTGAGGGACTCACTGAATCTGAGAGAACTAGAAATATTGTCGCAGAAAACCTTTAATGGTGTAGGTTCTTTCTTAAAATTGAGGAAGAACGGTTTACGGCCTTTGGTTTCCATATTCAAACAACCTACAAAACAATATACGGTTAAAAATCCCCCAATTCCTTGAAATGGGTTAGTCATGCCATGTATGAATGATGCATGTATGCATGATGCGCAAACACAAATAAGTCCACACAAATTACATAATTTCCTTAGGCTTGGCTTGCATGGAGTTCAGATCATGTGAGATACCCTTCCCCAAAGGTATTTCTATGGATAAAGATGATATCAGCAACGGGTTCTACCGAGTTACCCAGAATTGTCAGCCCTCCTAAAGTACCCTCGAACATGATACATACATACCATGCAATGATACTTTGAGAAAGAACCTATCTGAGTTGTAGTATCGGGTAGCGACTATGCTCTAAACATACATCAAAAGTAGTCCCCCCACTACGTTCCTAAAAGTCAAGATGGGTTAAAGGTAACTAAAGGTCCTTAAGCTCCGACTTACCCACGGACATCCGCACAAACCTCCCTCATACAAGAGAAGCATGCAAACACCCATAGAGGCCTAACTTAAGCGTGGACTCTCATATTGACCAATCTTCCACATACATGAAGGAGGTCGCCATGACTATGCCACTTCCTATCATATTAACTCCCAAAACAAAGCAAACAATAGAAAACATTTAAGTGAATCCTAAGCTTTTAAGGTAACCCCTCTTTTATTAGAAAATTATCCCCAGCAGATTCGCCAGTTCTCTAATACGGTGAACTGACTTTATCAAAAATGTCGCGGTAAGCAAGAGTCGCCACCGACTTTTATTTTATCCAAATTAATGAAAGGCTAAAAGAACAGAAAAAAACCTTTTTAAAATAAAACTAAGTTCGGGGGTAATTTATACAAAGGGGAGGTGTCAGGCACCCTTTGCATCCATGGTTTTCCATGGGCTCTTAATTGCTTTGCTCTTTAGTTTTGAAACCAAAAGTTTAGAAATGTAGAAGAAGAAAATAAGGACTTTAGCTTGTAAATGAGCGTAGCCTTATTGGAGTTTTTTGAGAAAAAGAGTAGAAAAGGGAATTTTAAAATAGAGCATGCAATTAAGGGCAAATTACCTGGTTAGATGAAAACTGTTCTTTGAGCCTTTCAGGGCTATCCATACCATAGAAGGGTAGGGAAGTCCTTTTATTTGGAGGTTAAAGGGTCGTCGAATCATCGTTCGCCACAAGACTGTCCCTGCCTTAGAGGGGCAGGTAGTCTCAGGGAAGGATCAGAATAGCCATTGTTAGGCAACTAGAGGATACCTTAGCACTTCGTAGGCAACTTCGAGGGACGAGATCATATTAGTGAATCGAAGGCAGCATCATTGGGACCTATGATCTTAAGAATGAACCGAGGGCAACATTGCTGAGGTATCCTCGTATTTGAGGGACTTGGCTATTCTGCACTGTAAAACACAAGGCAACAGGAAACCGGCAACAAGAGGGATTACCATAAAAGGTGTGTGGATGCACAATCACATGATTAATTCAAAATAATTTATCTTGTAAAATTAATTATTCTAAATTCAGTTCATAAGTTACACTCCCTAAATTACTAACCACGCAGTAATATAAACAAGGTTAAGTGCCTTCAAGGCCAAGCAATACAAACCAGGAACAGTTACATAATAAGCCATGGGGACGGGGAAAAAGCAATAGTAAAACCCCAATAAAGCTTAAAGTCTGACATAAGTAATAATAAAAAGGGAATAAGAATATGAGTTTTTAGGGTTACCGAACATTTGAGCTTTGACCGGTTGGTTAACCCTGAAAATTGGAAAAGAAAAAATAAACAACAAAGGGTGAGTGTAGGAGAAGTTCATTGACATTTGAAAGTAAACCCTAATTTATTTTATAAGGCAAAAATTAAATGAATAAATAAATAATAATAAAATCGGGGACTTAGCATTTGATCTGATATGGCGCGTAGACGGACAAACCCTGATGGAAACCCTGAAAAAACTGCACAAAAAAAGGGAAAACTTCAGTGTAGGCACGATCTTCGTAAACCTGATTAGGTCACAAGTTACCATGGTTAATAGAATAAATAAAATTAAACTAATTAATTATTGGTTTTCAACCTAATTAAATAAATCGGTGAAAATCAGGTTTCGATTAAATATCCTATTCCTAATATTTACTTTTAATCACTGAATAGAAATTAATTAAAATTAAACAAACAATTTAATCAAATTAAATTAACTTAAAAAAATTAAAAAAACAAATTATAAAAATAAATAAATATTTTATTTATTATAAAAATTTTATGAAAAGAAATAAATTTAGTAGAAAAAGTTTTGTTTAGAAATTTTTTTTAAGGATTTTATGTATATAAAATGTTTATAAAAAATATATATAATAAATAATAAAAAAACAAAATTTTATGTAATTAAAAAGATAAAAATTTGGAAACTTAGCGTTGTGATCCTGTGTGGTGCACCCAGGGGGTCCAAGGTGGATCTGCGCTTTCAGATGCGTTGGATGGAGATTGGAGAAAGATCCAATGGCTGTGGGCTGAGGACGCGTGGTATCAAGGTGAGTCATGATGCACTGAATCCCAGGGGTACCCATCCACGCGCGCGCCCTTTTCTGGTTTGAATTGACCAATGAGAGACTGACACGTCTCCATCTTCTTCACCAAAATTTTCAGGATGCACTTTTTACAACGCTTTTTGCAGAAGCGCCATGAAAGGATCCTATCTTTTATACCTATGATATTAAAGGAACCACAAAACGAAGCAAAAATCTTTCGCGATCATACAGGGACGATCGTCCAGAGGTCACGAGTTTACTAGCACCTGAGATTTAACCTAATTTTGCTTTAAACATAAATCCCCAATTTAGAGCTTAAAACCCTAACACTGGCGCATCGCTTATTCACGCACAGAAACATGATTAAAGCTCCAGAAATAGTTAATACATCATAACAAACCAACATATGCAATTAGATTTCAATATGGATGCATATATGGACGTAATCGAATCAAAATAAAACTGGACAAACCGTGAATCGTATGCTACTGTTCTTGATGCTTCAAGGCTCGGTATTGATCCCTAAGGCTATGTTTAGGAGTTTGGAGGGGAGGGGAGGGGAAGGCTTCCAAAAACAAAATTTTAAAAAAATGTAGGAAAATATTTGACATTTTTTTAAAAAATGATTTTGTTTAGAATGATAAAAGTGTTTTTATCATTAGTAAATTTTTAATTTTTAAAATAGTATAACAACCTAAAATATATTTGGAAAATTTATGTAAACCCTTCAAAACCCTTCAAAACCCTCCTACAAAACAATTTTTGAGTTCCCCCATTTTATGGGGTTTTTGGTGTTATGAATAAACTCAAACCCTCCAAAACCCTCATACAAAAAATCTTTTTATCATTTTCACCAAATTCCTCCTATTTTTCAAAGCCCTCCCCTTCCTTTCCCTCCAAACTCCCAAACATAGCCTAAAGCTTCATTAATCCTCAGGGAACGATCTTGAATACTTTAAATGCTCTGAATCGTCCTTAAACTCTAAATCGATCTAGCAATTTTGCTTGATTTTTGAAGCTCGGGTTTAGGGTTCTTGTGTCATACCCTAATTTTAACCCCCCTGAGATGTCATACATTCAGGCTTTTCATCATATCAAAACAGATACTCAGAACAGTCACTTGTTCATCTGGTGCTTAATCGAGGATGTTCAGAAACAAAAGAGCTCAGGCGAAGGATCAATCGATAGAAGGATTAGTCTCTAATACAATCATAGGACTCAAAAAGCTTCATTCTATTTACCTATGATTGATTAGACACCCAATCATCTGGGCCCAAGTTTGCTTAGTTCACTAATCTAGGGTTTTGAGCCCATCAGGGACTAAAATCAGGGACTACATTTGGGAAACCCTAGAAAGCCCCAGGGCATCACTTAAAGGCTTCAATCATCTTTAAATGATCCAGATAACAATATTGTGGACCTCCGTTTTTTCTCGGGCCATACCTCTGAGCGGGAGAGATACGTGAACTGACTCTTTTTTATCGCTTAATGCTTTCGCATTTTTTTGAAAATTCATAGAGTCGCCACCGACCTTTTATTTTATCCAATTAAGGAAAGGTTTATAAAAGAAACAGAAAAAAGACCTTTAAGAAATTATGGGTAAGGGGGTAGGTTATACAAAGGGAAGGTGTTAGCACCCTTTGTATCCATGGTTATCCATGGGCTCTTAAGTTTGCTTAGCTCACTTGTTTTTCGATTACTTTTCAATTGCTTTAGAATGCTCATATGTGGTTTCAAATACCTTTGTAAATTGAATTTTGTAATGATCCTTGTGTGGATGTATACAAAATGTATGTTTATCTTTCGAAAGATGTTTTGAAAAGAACGTTAACTTTGTAATGATCCGTGTTTGGATGTATACAAAGTATTGTCTTTTTGGAAAGTTTTGTTTTGAAAAACAACAGTGTATGAGAATTTTGTTTGTTTTGATTTGAGCAAGCAAACTAGGAGGTCTACCCTGAGTTGTAAGGTCTTTATCCTTATTTCCTTTAAAAATCTATCCTTTCACCGGATACAAACAAAAGGTTCGATTTTGTACTCGAAACAGTGGAATTTTGACTTTTATTTTGAAAAGAATGAGAAGGGATTACCTTAAAAGGTGCAAGTGTGATTGTGTTTGTATTCAGATATTTTATCTTTGAAGTTAGTGATCTAACGGTTCAATTTTATCTTTGACATACACGCAGTTTATATTAGCTGGAAATTAAAATGCGGAAATGTAAAGTGCGGAAAGTAAATCTACGCTATTACATCGATTGTGCAGGAAATGTAAACTAGCCTATTTACATGATTTTGACATCCTATACATTTATCTAGGAATTTAAATTGCAAGAAAAATAAAAGGCATGTTTTTGGATTTTTTTTTATGATTGATTTTAATTATAATTAATGCATGATTAATTAAATTAAAATGAAGAAAAAAGATGAAAATATATTTAAACCTAGAATTTAAGTTTAAAATATGTACAAAATATTTGTCAATTAATTTTAAAACAAAACTAATTTTTTTGGAATTTTTGAAATTGATTTGAAATTGATTAAGCTAATTAATACATAATTATGCAAATAATTACATAAATAATTAAAACTCAAAGAGAAAATTATTCAAAATATGTACAAAATTAGTTTATAATATATAAACAATATTTTATATAAAGAACAATTTTTTTTATGATTTTTGATTGGTTAGAGTAATTAAAAAAGCAAATGTATAAATATATACTAATTAATTATGCAAAATATTGAAATTTTGAAGAAAAATAAAATATTTTTATTTCAGAAAATAATATATTATTTTAGAAGTCTAAAAATATTTTTTGTGTATTTTTTGGATTTTTAAAACTATTTTTAATTAATTTTGCAAAGAAAATTAAAATAAAATAGAAAATAAAAGGATACTAATCAGATGTGGTTGATTGGAGAGTCCATGGTATGGACTGGCGTGTCAGGTGCGTTGGATGAGCTGGAAAGTGAATCTGAAGGCTCAGATATTCAGACACATGGCCATCAATACACCTGCAAAGCACTGGATTAGTGGAAAATTCAAAAGAACGCGCGCGCTGGCTGTCCAATGAGGTAGGGACACCTCATCATCTTCAACCTCTCGCTAGGACCTTTTACAGCGCTTTTATGAAAAGAGCGCTGTAATTGATGAGCTTCAGACCTGCAAAATAACGAATAGGGGTAAACCTAAAAATAAATTTGGCGCAACCTATCCATTCAACTCGTCTGATCCATACGAACTCAATGGTACCACTTAGATCCTCTAATTTTGCCTATTTCAGAAAGCCCTAATTTTGAGATTATGAACCCTAGAATGGTAACTTCGTGTGTAAGCGTCTAAAACTCAATTAAAGTTCCAGAAATGATCTACACACCACACCAAGTTCAAATATATGTCTACATCGTGCTAGATATGCTTGTGTTATGAGATACAAGTCAGTTTTAGTTTGAGCAAATCGTGACCTGTGTAGCTCGATTCAGTGAGGTTTAAGACTTGCAATTGATTGGAATAGTTTCAGTGAAGCTCAGAGATGATGTTTGAATGCTTAGTTTGTATTGAAATTGACTGAAATTAAAAATTCGAATTTGAAATTTCTTTGAAAAGTTTAAGTGGTTACAAGCATGGTACAAGCATAAGAATGGCTCTGATTCCTGTCTCTCTTGATTGTGAAGTGTTATAGCCTTTATATAGACTATGTTGTGCTTAGAATTGAAGCCAAGAAGCATCTAGTTGCCTTTGTGGAATTCTTGATTTTTTTATATTAAAAACCTTTGAATTATTGACCAAGTCTTCTTCTCTTCAATGCTCTTGCCTTGCTCTTCAATTCTCTGCAGAAAATCAGAGATTCCTTGGGTGAGTCATGCTTGGATTGTAAGCTACCCATTAACCATTCATTTTTATTTTAATTTAATCTTAAAATAAGATAAAATTAAGCAAAAAATGGATAAAAAAAGGTGTGGGCCTTGTCTTGGTCGTGGGAGGCCCATAATATTATGGAAATGATGTTTGAACCATGAAAACTTGGCCCCATTTGGAAAAAATACATTTTTGAGCCATGTTGATTTCATGCATTTTCCCAAAATTTAGCCAACTTCAACAAGGTGTAAATCCTTCAATTTTTGTCATATGAAGGAGATCTTGCACTTTTTGGAAACCTCAAAGAGTCCTCTAACCAATGCCTTTGGTCTCATGTCAAAATGATTTTTGATGCTCCTTGTGTGTCCTTTTGAAAAAAGTGTCTTTTTGTTGACTTTGAAAATGACCTGTAATGTCTTTGGTCATATTTTTCAAATGGTGAATGCAATGACCATGGGATCAATTGCATTTGAAAGATAATTGAATTTACTTCAAAATGAGCTTTGGTTTGAATTTTTTGGATGAAGGATGAGAGAGTTATGATCAGTCAAAGTTGAGTTGACTTTTCAGGCAAAAACCCTAATTTTGAATCTTAGGGTTTTGTTGATTTTTGATCTTTCCTTGATGAATTATGATCATCCAATGATCAAATGATGAATCCTTTGACAAAATATGGACTTTGACAAAAAATTTCATTTTTGACTGTCTGTTGACTTTTTGGGTCAAACGGGTCGTCTGTTGACTGTTTGAGCTGCTGACGATGCGTCTGAGTGAATTGAAGTTTGGAAATTTGTATGATGGTACTTTGAGATATATGGATGTGCATGAAATCCATTTGAGGTCTCAAAAGCTTGTTTCTCCTGTAAAAACAAGAAAACCCTAGTCAGGGACTGTTTATGTAGGAGACAGTTAAGCGTACCTGATTTTTGTGCAGTGTTGAGTCTCTGCTAATCGCGTGATATTCAGAAGACTTCTAGAACAAAAATCTTGGAATTTTGAATTGTAAAAGATTGATTTGATTGATGGTACAAAACACTGAGAATTGTACTGACAGCAGTTTGGCTGTCAACTGACTGTTCACGTATTGACGTAGCAGTTAGAGTGAAAAATCAACAGTCAAAGTTAATTTTATTTTTTTTTTGTTTTTGTTTTATGTGAAAGATTAAATTTTATTTACATGACTTGTTAAAAAAACACAGACATAATAAATAACTAATATACTGTTACCAGTACAGTCTGAGTTTCCTGATTCTGCGCCTGCAAAAAGATTTTAACTCTGTACCAATTGTGTCAGTACTATTTATCTGTAAATAAATAAATAGCATGTGTGAAGTAATAAACAGTATTTGGCGTTTGCGTAAGAATAAATTCAATTGCAAGCCAAATTACTGTATAAGAAAAATTCTAAAAACTAAGTATTTCATATGTCAGGATATTTGTTGAAATAAAAATCCATGATTATATGAGACTCTTAATTTTCAGATTGGAGTTTTCTTGAAAAAAGATGCGGGCAAATTTTGGGGTATAACAGTTGCCCCTATTCAATCTTCTTAGACCTGAAGAGATTGTCTGAAATCTGAAGGTAGAAGATGATTGAATATTTAGATGCCCTGAAAATTTGCACTTACCTTGATCAGAAGAGATGTTGGAAGTTGCATTTGAATGTCGTCTGCGAAACGTTGTTGGGAGATTGAAACATTACCTGAGATGGGCTTTCAGATGCCACCTGGTAAATGTGTTGATGGTTTGTTCATCAGAATGAATCCATTGATTATATCTTGATGAAGGATTTGAAAGTCTTTGTGTTGACTGTTTCGGAACCGTCCAAGGTTACCGCTTTAAGTCTAGGAGGATGATTGCTACGGAACTTGTCCAAAGTTTTTCCGCTTTAGATTTTGATCATTGTGGAACCGTCTGAGGTATCAGCTTTAGATCTTTGATGTTAGATCGTTCTTGAACCGTCTGAGGTATCGACTTTAGATCTGCAATGTTAGATCGTTCTGGAACCGTCTGAGGTACCAACTTTAGATATGTGATGCTAGATCGTTCTGGAACCGTCTGAGGTATCAAGTTTAGATCTGCGATGTTAGATCGTTCTGGAACCGTCTGAGGTATCAACTTTAGATCTGCGATGTCTGTTTTTGAGTTGGTAAGTGATCAGAATGAATCTTCGGCTTGATTATATCTGAGAGAATCGTTCATGGAATTCAGGTGAACACTGCATGTGATTGAGAACATCTTTGTTGAAGATATCCGTCTACCTGAAAAATCAAGTTAGTGATATGCAATGTTTATGATGCATGTAAATGTGAGATATTCCCGGAGAAATATCCATGTGATGTTGTGTATGAATATGCGCATGATGCATGATGTATGATGAATGATGTATGATGTATGATGTAGGAATGTATGAATGTATGAATGTATGAATGTGAATATGAATGTGTGATGTATGAATATGATGTCAAGCTTCTATTTGGGAAAATAAATTTCCGTCAGTCATCTGGATATGACTATATTGTGATTGTTGATGATATTTTGTCTTGTTTGAGTACCCTCGGCTGGGGAAATTCTTTGGGAACCACGGTACTCTGTTGAAGGACCTTTGACTATCACTTGGGAATGAGAGGTAGCTGGAAGTTCTGATGCCCTTTCAAATGGGAATGAGGAAGATGCATAATCCTCCGGTGCGCTATCTGACCAAGTCCGGGTGCGGGGATCACACCTTCTGAAGATAGTAATCTGGAACAACCCTGCTGGGGGATAAGACTTCTTTTGAAGAGAAAATCTTTTTGAGGAATTTGCTGAGAAATGTGTTTCTCTTGGGGATTTTCTTCTGATGGAATGATGTCCAGATAATTGGGACATTTCCTGAATGCTATTCCTGTTTTTCCTGGTAAACATCAATCATATTCAAATGCACATGCTCATTCAAAATTATCATTGGGACGTTTACGTGTTCAAAACAGAAAAAATGAAAATAGTGATTTTTGAGCCTAAGCTGCATTGATTTTTGAAAAAGAGCCATGATAGGCTGACTAGCACAGGGAGACAAAAATCCTAGAAGTAGGAAATTGTCAGAAAGTTTTGGAAAATATTTATAAAGATAAATAGCTATGTGAAAACAATCCAGTCAAGTTTCAACTCTGCTATTGCCAATCTGTCTTCGAGCATCTCATCCCTCACATGTTGGAAGAAAGTGATTGGACTGATCGGTGTCTTTGAGGTGTTGAATCTTGATGGTGAGTAGGCAGCCGAACGGAACATAGTTGTATGCTTCATTCCCTAACTTTTGCCTAGGCTGCCCTTTCAGGTTTTCAGCCTACCGGGATAGTATTTGTTTAGTCTCTAATTTTTGCCTGGACCGCCCTTTCGGGTTTTCAATCCACCGAGACGCTCATTTTTTGCCTAAGTTGCCCTTTCAGGTTTTCAACTTAGCGAGCTGTTTTTTCTTTTTAAGCGAAGTACTTTTTGACTATGTCAGCATTCACAGGGTGTGGGAAATCCTCACCATCCATGGTGGTAAGCAACATGGCGCCGCCGAAGAATACTTTCTTGATTATGAGTGGTCCCTCGTAGGTGGGAGTCCATTTGCCTCTGGGATCACCTTGTGGTAAGATGATGCGTTTGACAACCAAGCCACCAGTTTGGTATGCTTGACTTTTGACTTTTTTGTTGAAGGCTTTGATCATACGCTTTTGGTATAGCTGACCAAGACAAATAGCTGCGAGCCTTTTCTCATCAATCAAGTTTATCTGGTCCATCCGTGTTTGAATCCAATCGTCTTCGTCTAGATTGGCTTCTTTCATAATCCTTAGGGAAGGAATCTGAATTTCAATTGTAAGAACTGCCTCCATACCATAAACTAAGGAAAATGGAGTTGCCCCTGTTGAGGTACGCGTAGATGTGCGATAACCATGAAGAGCAAAAGGTAACATCTCATGCCAGTCTTTGTAGGTTACTGTCATTTTTTGTATGATTTTCTTGATGTTCTTGTTGGCAGCTTCCACCGCGCCGTTCATCTTTGGTCGATATGGAGAAGAATTATGATGTTTGATCTTGAACTGTGTGCAAAGTTCAGTAATCATTCTGTTGTTTAGATTTGTGCCATTGTCCGTGATAATCCGTTCAGGGATGCCGTACCGACAAATGAGATTGTATTTGATGAACCGGGCCACCACATTTTTGGTGACAGAAGCAAATGAAGCTGCTTCTACCCACTTTGTGAAGTAGTCAATAGCGACCAGGATAAAGCGATGTCCGTTGGAGGCAGTAAGTTTGATTTCTCCAATCATATCAATACCCCACATTGCAAAAGGCCAAGGAGCCGTAAGGACGCTTAATGGAACTGGAGGTACATGTACTTTGTCAGCGTATATCTGGCATTTGTGACATGTTCGGGAGTGATGATGGCAGTCTGTTTCCATGGTAGACCAGTAATAACCTGCTCTCAGGATCTTTGTAGCCATTGTATGTCCACTGGAATGAGTACCGAAGGCACCATTGTGTATTTCTTCCATGATCTGTTCTGCTTCCTTCTTGTTTACACAGCGAAGTAAAGTCGAGTCATGGTTGCGTTTGTATAAGGTTCCATTGCTTAGAAAGAATTTGGCAGCAAATCTCCTTAGAAACTTTCTGTCGTTAATGGATGCCTCTTCAGGGTACTCCTGAGCTTCGAGATATCTTTTTACTTCATGGAACCATGGTTTTTCTTCTGTTCCTTCGGCATTGATCACATTGCAATATGATGGTTCATCTTGCCTGTAAATGGTGATCATAGGCGCCTCGTTGTCCCACCTGACTTTGAACATTGATGACATGGTAGCTAAAGCATCAGCTAGTTGATTTTCCTCGCGTGGGATGTGTTCGAAAGTGATTTCTTCGAAGTAAGGAATCAAACTCAGCACATATTCTTTGTAAGGAATTAGATTCGGGTGCTTTGTGTCCCATTCCCCTTTGACTTGGTAGATTACCAAGGCCGAGTCTCCGTAGACTTCCAGGAATTTGATTCTTAGATCGATTGCAGCTTTGAGACCCAGAATACATGCTTCGTATTTGGCTATATTGTTAGTGCAATTGAAGCATAATCTGGCAGTGAATGGCGTATAACCTCCTGCGGGGGAAATGATCACAGCTCCGATGCCATTGCCAAGTGCATTAGAAGCTCCGTCAAAAACCATGGTCCACCGGGATCCTGGCTCGGGTCCTTCTTCTGGTCCTGGTTGTTTGTAGTCATTGACTAGCATAATGTCCTCGTCTGGGAAGTCAAAGTTCAATGCTTGATAATCATCCACTGCTTGATGAGCCAGATGATCAGCTACCACACTTCCTTTGATTGCTTTTTGTGAAGTGTATTGAATGTCATATTCTGTTAAGATCATTTGCCATCTCGCTATTCTTCCAGAGAGAGCAGGTTTTCGAACACGTATTTGATGGGATCCATCTTGGAGATTAGGAAAGTGGTGTGATTTAGCATGTACTGTCTTAGTCGGCGAGCCGCCCAAGCTAAGGCACAACAAGTTTTTTTGAGTAGTGAGTATCTTGTTTCACAATCGGCAAACTTTTTGCTAAGATAGTAGATTGCGTGCTCCTTTCGGCCAGATTCGTCATGTTGTCCTAGTACACACCCCATTGAGTCTTCTAACACAGTTAGGTACATTATCAGAGGTCTGCCTTCCACAGGTGGCAACAAGATCGGAGGTTTTTGGAGATATTCTTTGATTTTGTCAAAGGCTAACTGGCATTTGTCATTCCACCTTTCCACTTGATCTTTCTTCAACAGTTTGAAGATCGGCACACAAGTAGTAGTCATGTGGGCAATAAATCGGGCGATGTAATTTAGACGTCCCAAGAATCCTCTGACTTGTTTTTCGGTACGAGGTATAGGCATTTCTTGAATGGCTTTAACCTTGGCGGGATCAACCTCAATACCTTTGCTGCTGACGATGAAACCTAAGAGTTTGCCGGATCTTACTCCAAATGTACACTTATTTGGGTTCAGTCGCAACTTGTATTTCTTGAGTCTGTCAAACAACTTGTGTAAATGACCCAGATGTTCTTCCTCGGTGTTGGATTTTGCAATCATGTCATCGACATACACCTCTATTTCTTGATGAATCATATCATGAAACAGTGCTACCATTGCACGTTGATAGGTTGCTCCTGCGTTTTTCAGACCAAAGGGCATTACTTTGTAACAAAAGGTTCCCCAGGGTGTTGTGAAGGTTGTTTTTTCCATGTCTTCGGGTGCCATCTTGATTTGATTGTACCCTGAGAATCCGTCCATAAAGGAGAATACCTTGCATTGTGCGGTATTGTCAACCAGTACATCGATGTGTGGTAAAGGGAAATCATCTTTGGGGCTTGCCCGGTTCAGATCTCTGTAGTCCACGCACATTCTGACTTTCCCGTCTTTTTTAGGTACAGGCACGATGTTAGCTATCCAAGGAGGATAACTTACAACTTATAGGAATCCGGCATTGAACTGTTTTTCAACCTCGTCTTTGATCTTTTTTGACATATCAGGCCTACTCCTTCGTAGTTTCTGTTTGACTGGAGTGATACCTTCTTTGATTGGCAGGCGATGAACTACAATGTCCGTGTCAAGGCCTGGCATATCTTCATAGGACCAGGCGAATATATCGACGTAGTCTCGCAGCATTTGAATCAGTCTTTGCTTGATGCTGTGTTCTATATTAGCCCCTATTTTGACTTCTTTCTTTTCTTCGTTGCTGCCCAAGTTGATGACCTCAATTGGCTCCTCGTGAGGCTGTATGGCCTTGTCTTCTTGTTCTAGAAGCCTTGCAATTTCTCTTGGCACTTCACAATCTTCCTCACTTTCGTCCTCAGTTTGGTAGATCGGACTTTCAAAGTCATGACGGGCAATAGCAGAATCGTTGTTGACTGGATCCAGAGTGTATGTGAATCTGCATGTTAGTTATGTGAGTGTGTGTGAAGAAAAAACATAGCTATTTGAAAGCGAAGAAAGAAAGAAAAAGGATCACCAAATTTAAATATGCAAGCGTCCCATGATTTTATTGAATGCACATGATCATGATATGATAAGCCCTTATAGAAGGACCAGTGTGCTAAGGCACACGGCTTTCAAGCTCATGGTTCGATTGTTCAGGAACCATTTTTATCTTTGCACAATATACACAAAGAAAACAGGAAATGGCATTTACTCCTGGTCAAAGGAGATCACATCCTCAGCTTTCCAGTTGTTCAATCCACTGTTGTGAGCAGGGAGTATCCAGCTGTTCCAGTTGCAGTTGTCTTCTTCATCTTCCACAGCATTGATTTCATTAGTGGGAAAATGAGTCGGTGATCCTTCGGGATAAGGGATATACTCTGCTGGATACGAGAGCCCAGGCTGAGATATCCCTGTTAGCTGAGCAAGGTGCTCGATAAGGCCGTCCCATGCAGTCGGGATGATGTTTTGAATAGAGAATTGTGCATCCTGATGAGGAGTGTATGCTGATTGAAAGCAACCCTCGTTATTTGGTATTTCCCTGGCTTCTTCAAGAGCGAAATTGTCATCGTAATGTTCATCCCATCCAGTTGGGACAATGTCCTTCATAGCAATTTGTGAGCTCGGAGGAGCGGAATATTTCACCATATAGTCATGTTTGCCGCTGGGTTCTCCTAGCGTGTCCCATACTTCTTTGGGTGGATTTTGATATTGCTCAGTGACGGGACTTGTGAAACTTTTGTCATTTTCAATTTGATCACCCCATCCAGTTGGGGTAATGTCTTCCATAGCAATATAAGAATTCTGAGGTGTGGTATACTGATAATTATACCCGCCATTTGGTTCTCCCACAGCATCCCACATTCCCATGGAAATGGGTGGAATCTCATCTGGATATGGCTGAATGATATGGTTCAAGAACACTCCTTCATCTTCAATAGCGTTTACTTCTTGGCTGACGAAGTGTGACATTAATGTCACACTTCGTCAACCAAGAAGTAAACGCTATTGAAGATGAAGGAGTGTTCATGAACCATATCATTCAGCCATATCCAGATGAGATTCCACCCATTTCCATGGGAATGTGGGATGCTGTGGGAGAACCAAACGGCGGGTATAACTATCAGTATGCCACACCTCAGAATTCTTATATTGCTAGGGAAGACATTACCCCGACGGGATGGGGTGATCAAGTTGGAAATGACGAAAGTTTCACAAGTCCTGTCACTGAGCAATATCAAAATCCACCCAAAGAAGTATGGGACACGCTAGGAGAACCCAGCGGCAAATATGACTATATGGTGAAATATTCCGCTCCTCCGAGCTCACAAATTGCTATGGAGGACATTGTCCCAACTGGATGGGATGAACATTACGATGACAATTTCGCTTTCGAAGAAGCCAGGGAAATACCAAATAACGAGGGTTGCTTTCTGTCAGCATACACTCCTCATCAAGATGCACAAGTCTCTATTCAAAACATCATCTCGACTGCATGGGACGGCCTTATCGAGCATCTCCCTCAGTCAACAGAGATATCTCATCCTGGGCTCTCGTATCCAGCAGAGTATATCCCTTATCCCGAAGGATCACCGGCTCATTTTCCCACTAATGAAATCAATGCTGTGGAAGATGAAGAAGACAACTGCAACTCGAACAGCTGGGTACTCCCTGCTCACAACAGTGGATTGAACAACGGGAAAGCTGAGGATGTGATCTCCTTTGACCAGGAGTAAATGCCATTTCCTGTTTTCTTTGTGTATATTATGCAAAGATAAAAATGGTTCCTAAACAATCAAACCATGAGCTTGAAAGCCGTGTGCCTTAGCACACTGGTCCTTCTATAAGGGCTTATCATATCATGATCATGTGCATTCAATAAAATCATGGGACGCTTGCATATTTAAATTTTGTGATCCTTTTTCCTTCTTTCTTCGCTTTCTAATAGCTATGTTTTTTCTTCACACATACTCACATAATTAACATGCAGATTCACATACACTCTGGATCCAGTCAACAACGATTCTGCTATTGCCCGTCGTGACTTTGAAAATCCGATCTACCAAACTGAGGACGAAAGTGAGGAAGATTGTGAAGTGCCAAGAGAACTTGCAAGGCTGCTAGAACAAGAAGACAAGGCCATACAGCCTCACGAGGAGCCAATTGAGGTCATCAACTTGGGCAGCAACGAAGAAAAGAAAGAAGTCAAAATAGGGGCTGATTTAGAACACAGCGTCAAGCAAAGACTGATTCAAATTCTGCGAGACTACGTCGAGATATTCGCCTGGTCCTATGAAGATATGCCAGGCCTTGACACGGACATCGTAGTTCATCGCCTACCAATCAAAGAAGGTAGCATTCCAGTCAAACAGAAACTACGAAGGAGTAGGCCTGATATGTCAAAAAAGATCAAAGACGAGGTTGAAAAACAGTTCAATGCCGGATTCCTAAAAGTTGTAAGTTATCCTCCTTGGATAGCTAACATCGTGCCTGTACCTAAAATAGACGGGAAAGTCAGAATGTGCGTGGACTACAGAGATCTGAACCGGGCAAGCCCCAAAGATGATTTCCCTTTACCACACATCGATGTACTGGTTGACAATACCGCACAATGCAAGGTATTCTCCTTTATGGACGGATTCTCAGGGTACAATCAAATCAAGATGGCACCCGAAGACATGGAAAAAACAACCTTCACAACACCCTGGGGAATCTTTTGTTACAAAGTGATGCCCTTTGGTATGAAAAATGCAGGAGCAACCTATCAACGTGCAATGGTAGCGCTATTTCATGATATGATTCATCAAGAAATAGAGGTGTATGTCGATGACATGATTGCAAAATCCAACACCGAGGAAGAACATTTGGGTCATTTACACAAGTTGTTTGACAGACTCAAGAAATACAAGTTGCGATTGAACCCAAATAAGTGTACCTTTGGAGTAAGATCCGGCAAACTCTTAGGTTTCATCGTCAGCAGCAAAGGTATTGAGGTTGATCCCGCCAAGGTTAAAGCCATTCAAGAAATGCCTATACCTCGTACTGAGAAACAAGTCAGAGGATTCTTGGGACGTCTAAATTACATCGCCCGATTTATTGCCCACATGACTACTACTTGTGTGTCGTTCTTCAAACTGTTGAAGAAAGATCAAGTGGAAAGGTGGAATGACAAATTCCAGTTAGCCTTTGACAAAATCAAAGAATATCTCCAAAAACCTCCAATCTTGTTGCCACCTGTGGAAGGCAGACCTCTGATAATGTACCTAACTGTGTTAGAAGACTCAATGGGGTGTGTACTAGGACAACATGACGAATCCGGCCGAAAGGAGCACGCAATCTACTATCTTAGCAAAAAGTTTACCGATTGTGAAACAAGATACTCACTACTCGAAAAAACTTGCTGTGCCTTAGCTTGGGCAGCTCGCCGGCTAAGACAGTACATGCTAAATCACACCACTTTCCTAATCTCCAAGATGGATCCCATCAGATACGTGTTCGAAAAACCTGCTCTCTCTGGAAGAATAGCGAGATGGCAAATGATCTTAACAGAATATGACATTCAATACACTTCAGAAAAAGCAATCAAAGGAAGTGTGGTAGCTGATCATCTGGCTCATCAAGCAGTGGATGATTATCAAGCATTGAACTTTGACTTCCCAGACGAGGACATTATGCTAGTCAATGACTACAAACAACCAGGACCAGAAGAACGACCCGAGCCAGGATCCCGGTGGACTATGGTTTTTGACGGAGCTTCTAATGCACTTGGCAATGGCATCGGAGCTGTGATCATTTCCCCCGCAGGAAGTTACACACCGTTTACTGCCAGATTATGCTTCAATTGCACTAACAATACAGCCGAATACGAAGCATGTATTCTGGGTCTCAAAGCTGCAATCGATCTAAGAATCAAATTCCTGGAAGTCTACGGAGACTCAGCCTTGGTAATCTACGAAGTCAAAGAGGAATGGGACACAAAGCACCCAAATCTAATTCCTTACAAAGAATATGTGCTGAGTCTGATTCCTTACTTCGAAGAAATCACTTTCGAACACATCCCACGCGAGGAAAATCAACTAGCTGATGCTTTAGCTACCATGTCATCCATGTTCAAAGTCAGGTGGGACAACGAGGCGCCTATGATCACCATTTACAGGCAAGATGAACCATCCTATTGCAATGAGATCAATACCGAAGGAACCGAGGAAAAACCATGGTTCCATGAAGTAAAAAGATATCTCGAAGCTCAGGAGTACCCTCAAGGGGCATCCATTAACGACAGAAAGTTTCTAAGGAGATTTGCTGCCAAATTCTTCCTAAGCAATGGAACTTTATACAAACGCAACCATGACTCGACTTTACTTCGCTGTGTAAACAAGAAGGAAGCAGAACAGATCATGGAAGAAATACACAATGGTGCCTTCGGTACTCATTCCAGTGGGCATACAATGGCTAAAAAGATCCTGAGAGCAGGTTATTACTGGTCTACCATGGAAACAGACTGCCATCATCACTCCCGAACATGTCACAAATGCCAGATATACGCTGACAAAGTACATGTACTTCCAATTCCATTAAGCGTCCTGACGGCTCCTTGGCCTTTTGCAATGTGGGGTATTGATATGATTGGAGAAATCAAACCTACTGCCTCCAACGGACATCGCTTTATCCTGGTCGCTATTGACTACTTCACAAAGTGGGTAGAAGCAGCTTCATTTGCTTCTGTTACCAAGAATGTGGTGGCCCGGTTCATCAAATACAATCTCATTTGTCGGTACGGCATCCCAGAACGGATTATCACGGACAATGGCACAAATCTAAACAACATAATGATTACTGAACTTTGCACACAGTTCAAGATCAAGCATCATAATTCTTCTCCATATCGACCAAAGATGAACGGCGCGGTGGAAGCTGCCAACAAGAACATCAAGAAAATCATACAAAAAATGACAGTAACCTACAAAGACTGGCATGAGATGTTGCCTTTTGCTCTTCATGGTTATCGCACATCTGCGCGTACTTCAACAGGGGCAACTCCATTCTCCTTAGTCTATGGTATGGAGGCAGTTCTTCCAATTGAAATTCAGATTCCTTCCCTAAGGATTATGAAAGAAGCCAATCTAGACGAAGACAATTGGATTCAAACACGGTTGGACCAGATAAACTTGATTGATGAGAAAAGGCTCGCAGCTATTTGTCATGGTCAGCTATACCAAAAGCGTATGATCAAAGCCTTCAACAAAAAAGTCAAAAGTCAAGCATACCAAACTGGTGGCTTGGTTGTCAAACGCATCATCTTACCACAAGGTGATCCCAGAGGCAAATGGACTCCCACCTACGAGGGACCATTCATAATCAAGAAAATATTCTCCGGCGGCGCCATGTTGCTTACCACCATGGATGGTGAGGATTTCCCACACCCTGTGAATGCTGACATAGTCAAAAAATACTTCTCTTAAAAAGAAAAAAAACAGCTCGCTAAGTTGAAAACCTGAAAGGGCAACTTAGGCAAAAAAAAATGAGCGTCTCGGTGGATTGAAAACCCGAAAGGGCGGTCCAGGTAAAAATTAGAGACTAAACAAATACTATCCCGGTAGGCTGAAAACCTGAAAGGGCAGCCTAGGCAAAAGTTAGGGAATGAAGCATACAACTGTGTTCCATTCAGCTGCCTACTCACCATCAAGATTCAACACCTCAAAGACACCGATCAGTCCAATCACTTTCTTCCAACAAGTGAGGGATGAGATGCTCGAGGACAGATTGGCAATAGCAGAGTTGAAACTTGACTGGATCGTTTTCACATAGCTATTTATCTTTATAAATATTTTCCAAAACTTTCTGACAGTTTCCTACTTCTAGGATTGTTGTCTCCCTGTGCTAACCAGCCTATCATGGCTCTTTTTCAAAAATCAATGCAGCTTAGGCTCAAAAATCACCATTTCCACTTTTTCTGTTTAAATACGTAAACGTCCCAATGATAATTTTGAATGGACATGTGCATTTGAATATGATTGATGTTTACCAGGAAAAACAGGAATAGCATTCAGGAAATGTCCCCATCATCTGGACATCATCCCATCAGAAGAAAATCCCCAAGAGAAACATTTCTCAGCAAATTCCTCAAAAGGATTTTCTCTTCAAAAGAAGTCTTATTCCCCAGCAGGGTTGTTCCAGATTGCTATCTTCAGAAGGTGTGATCCCCGCACCCGGACTTGGTCAGATAGTGCATCGGAGGATTATGCATCTTCCTCATTCCCATTTGAAAGGGCATCAGAACTTCCAGCTACCTTTCATTCTCAAGAGATATTCAAAGATCCTTCAACAGAATACCAGGGTTCTCAAAGAATTTCCCCAGCCAAGGGTACTCAAACAAGACAAAAGATCATCAGCGATCACAATATAGTCATATCCAGATGACTGGCGGAAATTTATTTTCCCAAATAAAAGCTCGACATCTCACATTCACATCACATATTCATATTCATACATCACATTCATATTCACATTCACATTCATACATTCATACATCATATTCATACATCATATTCATACATCATACATCATACATCATGCATCATGCGCATATTCATACGCATATTCATACACAACATAACATGCATATTTCTCCGGGAATATCTCACATTTACATGCATCATAAACATTGCATATCACTAACTTGATTTTTCAGGTAGACGGATATCTTCAACAAAGATGTTCTCAATCACATGCAGTGTTCACCTGAATTCCATGAACGGTTCTCTCAGATATAATCAAGCCGAAGATTCATTCTGATCACTTACCAACTCAAAAACAGACATCACAGATCTAAAGTTGATACCTCAGACGGTTCCAGAACGATCTAGCATCACAGATCTAAAGCGATACCTCAGACGGTTCCAAAACGATCTAACATCGCAGATCTAAAGTTGATACCTCAGACGGTTCCAGAACGATCTAACATCGCAGATCTAAAGTTGATACCTCAGACGGTTCCAGAACGATCTAACGTTGCAGATCTAAAGCGATACCTCAGACGGTTCCAAAACGATCTAATATTGCAGATCTAAAGCGATACCTCAGACGGTTCCAGAACGATCTAACGTTGCAGATCTAAACCTCAGACGGTTCCAGAACGATCTAACACAGATCTAAAGCGATACCTCAGACGGTTCCAGAACGATCTAACATCAAAGATCTAAAGCTGATACCTCAGACGGTTCCACAATGATCAACTTTCAAAATCTAAAGCGAAAAAAAACCTTGGACAAGTTCCGTAGCAATCATCCTCCTAGACTTAAAGCGGTAACCTTGGACGGTTCCGAAATAGTCAACACAAAGACTTTCAAATCCTTCATCAAGATATAATCAATGGATTCATTCTGACGAACAAACCATCAACACATTTACCAGGTGGCATCTGAAAGCCCATCTCAAGTAATGTTCCAATCTGCCAACAACATTTCGCAGACGACATTCAAATGCAACTTCCAACATCTCTTCTGATCAAGGTAAGTGCAAATTTTCAGGGCATCTAAATATTCAATCATCTTCTACCTTCAGATTTCAGACAATCTCTTCAGGTTTAAGAAGATTGAATAGGGGCAACTGTTATACCCCAAAATTTGCCCACATTATTTTTCAAGAAAACTCCAATCTGAAAATTAAAAGTCTCATATAATCATGGATTATTTCAACAAATATCCTAACATATGAAACACTTAGTTTTTAGAATTTTTCTTATACAGTAATTTGGCCTGCAGTTGAATTTATTCTTACGCAAACGCCAAATACTGTTTATTACTTCACACATGCTATTTATTTATTTACAGATAAATAGTACTGAGACAATTGGTACAGAGTTAAAATCTTTTTGCAGGCGCAGAATCAGGAAACTCAGACTGTACTAGTAACAGTATATTAGTTATTTATTATGTCTATATTTCTAACAAGTCATGTAAATAAACTTTTATTTTTCACATAAAACAAAAACAAAAACAACAAAAAAGAAAATTAACTTTGACTGTTGATTTTTCACTCTAACTGCTACGTCAATATCTGAACAGTCAGTTGACAGCCAAACTGCTGGCAGTACAATTCTCAGTGTTTTGTACCATCAATCAAATCAATCTTTCACAATTCAAAATTCCAAGATTTTTGTTCTAGAAGTCTTCTGAATATCACGCGATTAGCAGACACTCAACACTGCACAAAAATCAGGTACGCTTAACTGTCTCCTACACAAACAGTCCCTAATCAGGGTTTTTCTTGTTTTTACAGGAGCAACAAGTTTTTTAGAGCTCAAATGGATTTCATGCACATCCATATATCTCAAAGTACAATCATACAAATTTTCAAACTTCAATTCACTCAGACGCACCGTCAGCAGCTCAAACAGTCAACAGACGACCCGTTTGACCAAAAAAGTCAACAGACAGTCAAAAATGAAATTTTTTGTCAAAGTCCATATTTTGTCAAAGTATTCATCATTTGATCATTGGATGATCATAATTCATCAAGGAAAGATCAAAAATCAACAAAACCCTAAGATTCAAAATTAGGGTTTTTGCCTGAAAAGTCAACTCAACTTTGACTGATCATAACTCTCTCATCCTTCATCCAAAAAATTCAAACCAAAGCTCATTTTGAAGGAAATTCAATTATCTTTCAAATGCAATTGATCCCATGGTCATTGCATTCACCATTTGAAAAATATGACCAAAGACATTACAGGTCATTTTCAAAGTCAACAAAAAGACACTTTTTTCAAAAGGACACACAAGGAGCATCAAAATTCATTTTGACATGAGACCAAAGGCATTGGTTAGAGGACTCTTTGAGGTTTCCAAAAAGTGCAAGATCTCCTTCATATGACAAAAATTGAAGGATTTACACCTTGTTGAAGTTGGCTAAATTTTGGGAAAATGCATGAAATCAACATTGCTTAAAAATGTATTTTTTCCAAATGGGGCCAAGTTTTCAGCATTCAAACATCATTTCCATGATGTTATGGGCCTCCCACGACCAAGACTAAGCCCACACCTTTTTTATCCATTTTTGGCATGATTTTATCTTATTTTAAGATTAAAATTAAAAGGAAAATGGATGGATAAATGGTAGCTTAACTTCCAAGCATGACTCACCCAAGGAATCTTCATCTTTCTGCAGAGAATTGAAGAGCAAGGCAGATGCATTGAAGACAAGAGGACTTGGTCAACAATTCAAAGCTTTTTTAATATAAAAATGCAAGAATTCCACAAAGGCAACTAGTTGCTTCTTAGCTTCAATTCTAAGCACTCAATGCTTATAAATAGGCTAGCATGCTTCAGTAACAAGGGAGACACGAATCTGAAACAAAAGCCTTGCTCATATACACCTGTAACCACTTGAAAAAATTCAAAGAAAATTCAAATTCGAGTTTTTAATTTCAGTCCATTTCAATACAAACTAAGCATTCAAACATCATCTCTGAGCTTCACTGAAACTATTCCAATCAATTGCAAGTCTTAAACATCACTGAATCGAGCTATATAGGCCACGGTTTGTTCAAACTAAAACCAACTTATATCTCATAACCCACACATATTTAACAAGATGTAGATGCATAATTGTGTTTGGTTTGAAGCTCTGGTCGTTTCTGGAGCTTCAATTGGATTTTACTGGCTGTTTATAGCATATACCATTTTAGGGTTTTCTTAGCTCAAAATTAGGGTTCTTCATTAGGGCCAAAATTAAAACAAATTAAGGGCAGGGTTACATTCAGTGGAACAAGACGAATCCAATGGTACCATCGCGCCTGATTTCTATGCTTGTTTACCCCTATTCGTTATTTTGCAGATTTAGGGTTCACTTACTATAGCGCTTTTTTACAAAAGCGCTGTTAAAGGCCTTGTCTGAAGGTTGAAGACGAAGACGTGTCTTCCTCCCATTGGTTCAGAAGCGCGCGCGTGTTTTTTAAATTTATCTCTGATTCTGTGCTTTGCAGGTGTGATGTGTACCATGTGCCTCAAAGTCTGGACCATCTGATCTCATTTAATGAAATATCCAACGCGCCAGATCAAACAATCCTTATCATGGACCCTCAATCCAACCACACATGATCAGTATCCTTTTATTTTCTATTTTATTTTAATTTCTTTGTTAAATTAATTAAAAATAGTTTTAAAAATCCAAAAAATACACAAAAAATATTTTTAGGCTTCTAAAATAATATATTATTTTCTGAAATAAAAATATTTTATTTTTCTTCAAAATTTCAATATTTTGCATAATTAATTAGTATATATTTGTATATTTGCTTTTTAATTATTCTAACCAATCAAAAAATCATAAAAAAATTGTTCTTTATATTAAATATTGTTTATATATTATAAACTAATTTTGTACATATTTTGGATAATTTTATCTTTAAGTTTTAATTATTTGTATAATTATTTGCATAATTATGTTTTAATTAACTTAAATCAATTTCAAATCAATTCCAAAAATTCCAAAAAAATTAGTTTTGTTTTAAAATTAATTGACAAATATTTTGTACATATTTTAAACTTCATTTCTAGGTTTAAATCTATTTTCATATTTTTTCTTCATTTTAATTTAATTAATCATGCATTAATCATAATTAAAATCAATCATAAAAAATCCAAAAACATGCCTTTTATTTTTCTTGCAATTTAAATTCCTAGATAAATGTATAGGATGTCAAATTCATGTAAATAGGCTAGTTTACATTTCCTGCACAATCGATGTAATAGCGTAGATTTACTTTCCGCACTTTACATTTCCGCATTTTAATTTCCCGCACATATAAACTGCGTGTATGTCAAAGATAAAATTGAACCGTTAGATCATTAACTTCAAAGATAAAATATCTGAATCCAAACACAATCACACTTGCACCTCTTAAGGTAATCCCTTCTCATTCTTTTCAAAATCAAAGTCAAAATTCCACTGTTTTGAGTACAAAATCGAACCTTGCGTTTATATCCGGTGAAAGGATAGATTTTTAAAGGAAATAAGGATAAAGACCTTACAACTCAGGGTAGACCTCCTAGTTTGCTTGCTCAAATCAAAACAAACAAAATTCTCATACACTGTTGTTTTTCAAAACAAAACTTTCAAAAAGACAATACTTTGTATACATCCAAACACGGATTATTACAAAGTTAACGTTCTTTTCAAAACATCTTTCGAAAGATAAACAAAGCATTTTGTATACATCCACACACGGATCATTACAAAATTCAATTTACAAAAGTATTTGAAACCACATATGAGCAATTTCAGAGCAATTGAAAAGTGATCGAAAAACAAGTGAGCTAAGCAAACTTAAGAGCCCATGGATAACCATGGATACAAAGGGTGCTAACACCTTCCCTTTGTATAACCTACCCCCTTACCCAGAATTTCTTAAAGGTCTTTTTTCTGTTTCTTTTATAAACCTTTCCTTAATTGGATAAAATAAAAGGTCGGTGGCGACTCTGTGAATTTTCAAAAATGCGAAAGCATTAAGCGATAAAAAAGAGTCAGTTCACGTATCTCTACAGAACAGAGGTATGGCCCGGGATTAAAAAACCGGAGGTCCACAGAGATTCACTTTTCCGTATACCGTTCTTGTTGACCCGTCAAAGGCTCTTACCACAACATCGCTTGGTTGTAACATAATTCCTTCGAAGTCAAGCTTTTCTAGTACTGTTTTCGGTAACACATTTAAAGAAGAACCGTTATCTACTAGCACATGAGATAGAGTGGTGCCATTACATTCAATGGAGATATGTAAGGCTTTGTTGTGATTTTTTCCAGCAGGGGTTAGATCCACATCAGAGAAACCGAGACCATTGCTCACGGTTAGATTGGCAACACAATTCTCAAATTGGTCGACTGAGATCTCTTGAGGCACATGCGCAGCTTTAAGGAACTTCATCAGAGCCTTGGCATGAGCTTCTGAATATTTTAGCAGAGATAGCATTGAGATTTTTGAAGCGGTGTGCCCCAGTTGCTCAACAATATTGTAATCACTCTTGCAGATGATTTTCAATATTTCCTCCATTTCTTGCTTTGATGGATCCTCAGCAGTGATCTCCACCGGGGTTTGAACTTGTTCAACTTATGGCTCTTTGCCTCGAGCGTTGTTATCTTGATTAGTGTCATACCCTAATTTTTGACCCCCCTGAGATGACATATCTTCAGGATTTTCATCAAGTCAAAGTAAGTACCCAGGGCAGTCTGGCATTCAATCGAGGGTGTTCAAAGACAAGAAAACTCAGGCAAAGGATCAATCAATAGAGGGATTAGTCTCTAATACAACCATAAGACTCAAAAGCCTCATTATTACACCTATGATTGATTAAGACACCCAGTCATCTAAGTACAGGATTACTCAGATCAACAGACTAGGGTTTGGAGCCTATCAAGGACTAAAATCAGGGATCACCTTTGGGAAACCCTAAAAAGCCCCAGGAAACCATTCAAAGACATTAATCATCTTCAAATAACTCTTATGACAAGATCCACTGGACATTACACCTCAATTCAAAGTCTACACTCATAATTGTCCTCTGGTCGACAATTAGGGTTTTTGACCTAATTCACCAAGATAGTTGACTTTTAATCAGGGCATGGATCCAAAACTCAAGACATGATTCAAGAATCTCTACTACCTCAATATAATCCATTTACATCATTCATTTGAGGAGAAGATCTTGTTTCTACACAAAAAGCCCAAAAAATTCACTTTGTCAGGAAAAGTCAACTGTGTGGGATCATCATTGACTTTTAAGGTTTTTGGTCAAAAAATGACTTTCAAAGATCAATATCATCAATATATGGATATCAAAGTCATTTTACCAAAGAAATTCAAAGAAATTCATCAAGGAGCAAAAAGTCGGGAATTAGGGTTTTTGAGGGCATAGTGAGAACTCAAAATTTCACCTACACAACTCAAAAAACTTCCAACATGAAAGTTGTAGATCTTGCAAAATAAAACAACATCTCACATAAGAACTTTTTTCAAAAGATCAACCATTTAAGGGTTTTGAAAATTTTGAAGTTTTAGGTCATAAACACTTAGAAAATTTTCTAAGTGTTTTAACCTAGTTTTCATCCAACTTTGGGCTCATTTTTCACAAATTTCCCAAATGATTCTAAAGAAGACATAAACTAATGATTTGAAGTAGATGTTTAGGGCTTTCCAAATTGTGTTCAACCTTCTCCAAATTCAATTTGAGCTAAGAGTTATGCTTGTTCAAAGTTGGCCTCATGAAGTAAAATTATAGGTCATGCATCATTTTTGAACTTTGAAATTTTGTGCACATGACCTCAATTATGGATGCTACACGACCCATAACATATCTGAAACAATGCCATGCATTCATTTTCACCATGCCATAAGGATTGAAGAAGATTCTAAAAACAAGAACATGTGATTATGTAATGATTACATTTGTGAATTTATGGCAAATTGATGAATCACCCAAGGAATCTTCTCACCAACCAATTAGAGCTCATTTCTGGCTCAGAATTGTCCCCTAAGATCAAGCAAAATCGAGGGCTAGGGGATTGATCAAATGGAATCAAAATTCTCATCATTGCATAAGAGATATTTGCAAACTTCCTTCATGCTTAAGAAACCAAACTTCTTTCATTAAGCAAGCTCACTCTTCTGCAACTATACTGAACCAATTGCCTATAAATAGAGGCCTCATTCTCATTCAAAAAATACACCAAAGCAACAAAATTCTTGCTTTCTCTTTTCTTTCTTCATACTTAGTTTTTTCAAAGGTCCTTTGGCAAGAAGACTCGGATTCTTCAAACCAAAGCTCTCTCTTTGAAAATAAGTATTCAAACACATTGAGGGAGGCATTTGGAGGTGATCCAAACCTCTGGAACACTGCTGGGCGTGGAGAATCATCATCTCCACCTCTCATTTGGAGCACTTGCAGTTGGAGGACCACAGAACATTTCAGGAGGTTTCAAGCCAAGCCAATCATCCAGGCACACTCCTCAGGTCATAGTGAACTAACCAGATGGCTGCAGCTCATCTGTAACTCCAAATTCAACAACCTCCATGTTCACTTGAAGCTGAAATCGAGGGAGGTCCATAGAGCAATTCAGGAGGATTCAAGCTCCAATAAGCATTCAGTTAGCATCATTGAGTCTCAGGGAAGCTATTGAGATCATTCATTCAAGCCCAGGTGCTCTCTATCATCCTCACGACCTCCATTTTCAGAGGTAAGTTTCTGAACCTCACCTCTTTAATTTAAGCACTCTTTGTGATAAAGCTCGATTCTATCTTGTTCAGCATCATCAGAGGATTGAAAACCCTCTATCATCATTCATTTATCTTTCAGTATAGTCATTTAATTTGATTTTTTAAAATTTAGGGTTCTTCACGATTTCTGGTAAATTAGTTAGATGTAGTTAATATAAATAGATATTAGTTACATATTTAGATTCGTGAGGAAATTTGGAGTGAAATTCATCTTTACATCATCACGTTTGGTTGAGAAACGAGTAAGTTCAGAAGTTCAAATTTGAAGAGCTTGAGGTTGAAGATGAAGATGGTGGGTGGCGCCATTTTTGGATTCTCAGGGGAGGGTTTAAAATATATTTAACTGAAAGCGTGTTTTAAACGAATACATCGTTTGCCCTAGTGGCCTCACATGCACTCTTAGTCTCCTCATGCCTCAAGTCTGGGGTTCGAATCCCCCTCGCCCCAGACTTTTTATTCCTTTTATTTTTTTCATGATTTACACGTTTATCTGAAAATATAATGTGTTGGATGTGTATCACTATCACCATGCACGCGCTGGCCCAGTGGTTTGGTTTTGGGTATGTGACCTAAAGGGCGTGAGTTCAAGCCTTGGTGGAGACATTCCTAATTTTTTATCACTTGTCACACCTATTTTCTTCACAACTTCACACAATTAATTCACCTATCAAATTAAATCATTTTCACTTCATTTTTCATACACCTATTATTTAATATATCTATTTTGTGAATAGTCAAAAAAAATCATAAAAATATTATTTATTTCATGAATTTTAATTAGGTTTAAAATAGTATGTTTTTAAGTGTTTTCTTAAATACTTTAAATATATATTGTCACTTTATTTTAACCTAGTCACTTTGTAAAAAATTTTATGATAAAACCCTAATTGTTTAGGTCTTAATTAGTTAAAAGTCTTTATTTTTACCTTAATTAAGTTGACTTTTGTCAATTTTCAAAACTGTTTTCAATCTCCGAATAAATCAAATGATTAGGGTTTTCAAACAACAAAACCTTGCATCATTCCAAATCATTTTTCAAATTGCTTTTACACCAGTACTGTAAAGTACTGGGCCTCTAATAGAGTGTAAGTCCCAAAATCCTTATCTTCTTAGCTTGTTTTCAAAACTGTATTTTCAAAATCTTCTTTCTGTTTTCAAAACATTCTTCTGGTATTTGAAGGGCATTATTCCCGGTGAAACTCTTCAGATACCTATGTGACCTTTGTCCATCTTCACTTCTTCTGTTTTCAAAAACCATTAACTGTTTATCATATATATATTCAACTGTTATCAACAAAACAACAAAAATTACTGTTGAGGCTCTGTACATACTTCTTCAATGGCCTCCACTCCATCCAGGTTAGGCTTTACAAGCTTTCAATTTACAGTCTTTATTTAAATTACTGTCAAATATAAACTGTGCATATATTAGTTTAGAACTACGTTTGAGTATAAACCTTAGGACAGTTAAACTATATATATATATATTATAGGAATATGACCTAGGATTGAGAATGTCTTCCCGGTGAAGGCTCTTTCCTAATTAGAGATCTGTAGTTCAAACCCCCAAGATGAATTATTCCCGGTGAAACATCTTGGTAAAAACCTTAGAATCCAAAAATAGGACACATCCACCCAAAGAGGAATTATTCCCGGTGAAACCTCTTACCCATTTGCTTAGAGCCAAAATAAGTTCAAAACTACATAGCTTTCTCTTGTGCTATAACAAGGACCCTCGATTAGCCTCCTCTTGGGCTTTGTACAAGGACCCACAGGCTTCTTAAAAGCATTTCCAGCTTCCTTTTGAGCTTGTATACAAGGACCCATCAGGTTTCTTATAAACATAGGAACAGGTCTTTAGTCACCTTTTAGCCTACCCTGGTGAGTTTCTTCCAATTTAAACCAGACTTTAAACAAGCTAAGTTTGTCTCAATTTTGCATTGAGTACACCTTTTGGAATGAGAGACATGGACAGTCTCTATCACCCTTATCTTCATCAATCTTCCTTAGCAGAGTCTAGGATCTATGTTTGTTTTCTCCTCAGCATGTGTCAGCCTTCATCTTGGGCTTTAAACAAGAAGTCTCCATTAGATAATCTTTCTGCCATTCATGTTAACAAAATCCCTGGAAAGGGTTAGCTTCCACACATTCTTTCATTTTTAATATAAATCCCTGGAAAGGGTTAGCTTCCACACATTCTTTCATTTTTAATATAAATCCCTGGAAAGGTTTAGCCTCCAAAGTCAATTATTAAATGTCAAAATAAATAAAGATTCATTTCTCTTAGGAGATAATTTCCCCAAAAGAGTCAAAACCCCTGGAAAGGGTCAGCCTCCAAAAAACATGATAAAGTCAGTCTTTTACCAAATAATTTCTCCAGCTGAGTCAAAATCCATGGAAAGGGTTAGCTTCCAAAGAAAAACAGTCTTTCAATAAATAAAATCTCCTCAGTAGAGTCAAAACCAACAAAAATAGTCAGCCTCAACCTTGGGCTTCATACAAGGCCCCCAAACAATAAAACTCCCCTGTCAAGAGTCAGCCTCAACCTTGGGCATTGTACAAGGCAGATAATAGAGTCTCCCCAGTGAGTTCTTCATCATTCAGTAGCCACAACCTTGGGCTTTGTACAAGGCAGATAATAGAGTCTCCCCAGTGAGTTCTTCATCATTCAGTAGCCACAACCTTGGGCTTTGTACAAGGCACATAAAATAGAGTCATTCATTCAATTATCCTCAATAGTCAGCCACAACCTTGGGCTTTGTACAAGGCACATAAAATAGAGTCATTCATTTAATTATCCTCAACAGTTAGCCACAACCTTGGGCTTTGTACAAGGCACATAAATTGAGTCTCCCTAAGTAGAGTCAGCCTCAATTCTGGGCTTTGTACAGAACACAAAAATACCCTGTAATTAATCCCCAGTGGAGTTATCTCCCAGAGTCAATGATATTAATTAATCAATCAAAAAGCCTCAAGCTTGGGCCTCATACAAGCCACCTAAAGTCAAATCTTTTATACAGTAGATAGACATAGCTTATCTCTATAGAGAGATATTTTTACTACTCTACCACATTCAAACAAACAAACATTTCCATTTCAATTTCAATTTTAATCAAGTCTCCCATTTAGGATTTTGAAAGGCATGAGCTGGCAGTAAAACCCAGACATGTGGTAACTTTCCCTAATTTGGATGAGCATCTTTCTTTCATTTAAGAGGCATTTGACTGGTATACTTGCACATACACAAGTAAGGTCCCCCTCTTGAATGAAATGAATTCAGTTATTCTGTCACTCTTTTAAATGTTTGTGGTAGAATAGTACTAATACCTCTCTGTAAAGATGATTCCATGTCTCTTTACTGTAAACAGAGATTTAATTCCAAGCTTCAACCTTGAGCTTTAAGCAAGGCACCAAAAATAAGTAATTTCCCTAGTTAGTTCCCCGAACTACATTAAGCTCTGACTTCCACTAGGGATATGTAGGCATGAGGTTCACAAGGAATCTCAGCGAGCTAATAAAATACCAAAATTACTCAGTTTGTCTGTCTGTCTGTCTTCTTTAATCAATTCAATTCTCTCTCCTAATACAAAGGAGAAACTTTCCCAATCATTAGCAATAAACACAATCACAAATGACACAGAGAAGGTTCCTGTAGAGTACTACAGATATGTAGGGTGTTTAAACACTTCCCTATGTATAACCGACCTCCTGGACTCCAGAATTTCTAGTCTAGGTGAAATCCCCACACTTAGCAAACTCCTAGGGTTTAGTTGAGATCTTTTTTTCCCTTTCCTACTCGTAGGACAATAAGAAAGTTCGTGTGATATCGTAGGAAGAACTGAAACAAAATTCATCCCACCACGGGCGCATTCTCCTTCCAAATTTCGCGTGAAGGGTTTAGCGTGCCGTCCTCCCAAGTGAAACGGGGAGGTAAAGAAAACGACCACCACAATTAGGAACTGGGACCTGGACTGGACCAGCAGCAACATTTGGAGAAATTTCTGGTGAAAAGATTCTTCCACTTCTCGTGATCTTGCTGGTACCCACAATATTACCCACAGTTGGAGTAGTTAACTTTGCGGCCTCTTCAGTCGAGGTACCCTGCTTAACTCCATGAACATAAACATTTGTGTCGTATCCCCATGGGACAACTTTGTCTGAGGAGTATGGAAATGGAGTTGGACTAGCAATGACTACTGATGCCACTTTGAGTGTTGCAGAAATTTTGAATGGAGCCATGGCAGAGATTTTGAATGGTAAGCTGGAGATCACTGAGGCATCCTCTATTCTCATCCCGTTTGTAAAGACTTCGCACAGCACGTCCATAGAAGGGAGCCTTTCAAACATAATGATACGGCGATCCATCCATTTTTGAATTCCCATCCTCAGATTTTCACAACCATTGGGCAGGCAGGAGCAGTAAAAGCAGTCGGGGTCACATCCTGGGAAGTAACCAGCTCGGATTAGCTTTCCTTTGACTTCGCAGAGTGGAGTTGATAATTCGTTCACATCATAGATGTAAACAGTGTCCAGGATAGCGTTAACAGTTTTGTCATGCTTTGGCATAGGTGCAGTGATGACATTTGGAGTTTCTGGAGGATCGAACTCAATTTCCCCAGCATCTATCATATCTTGTATTTTATTTTTCAAGGCCCAGCAGTGATCTGCGTCATGTCCTGAACAGTTTGAGTGATAGGCACATGTCGCATCAGGGCGATAATTCGGAGAGGAAGTGTTGACATTTTTTGGAGGACCTTTTAATGTGATCAGATCTGCTTTTAGCAAGTACTGCAATGCCTGAGAGATTGGCATGTTGATTCTGGTGAAATTTCTTCTTGGTGCATCTAGTCGATGCGTATATTTTGGCTGTTGATCTTTTTGAGGTGCAGATGTGGAGATCAGAACTGCCCCTACAGATTGATGCTGCTCACTTTTGCGACTTTTCTGAATTTGCGTTGTATTGATCTCATTTCTCCCGCTGATGGGCCTTTTTGTAGTACCAGAGGAGGAACCTATTTGAATTTTTCCATTTTGAATGCCACTTTCGACATGTTCTCCGGTCAATATCAGGTCAGTGAAACCTGATGATGAGCTTCCCAGCAAATGGCTATAGAAAGGGCCAGTTAAAGTGCCCATGAACATGTCGACTAGTTCGCGATCAGATAAGGGTGGTTGAACCCTTCCAGCCATATCTCTCCACTTTTGTGCATATCCTTTGAAACTTTCTTTTGGTCCCATAGACATGCCCCTTAGTTGAGTACGGGTTGGTGCAAGATCAGCATTGTATTGGTACTGTTTGTAAAAATCAGCAGCTAATTCTTCCCAAGTATGAACCTTGGTATTTTCCAGCTGGTAGTACCACTCGAGTTGTGTACCCGACAGACTTTCTTGGAAGAAGTGAATCCACAATTTGTTATCTGTTGTATGAGGTTGTATCTTCCTCACATAGGATCTCAGATGTAGTTTCGGGCAAGAAACTCCATCATATTTTGCAAAGACAGGAACTTTGAATTTTGGAGGGATAACAACATCCGAGATGAGCCCCAGATCATTGAAATCTAAACCAGGTACTTTTTGTATCTCCATAGCTTTCATACGGTCTTCCAGCTGTTGGTATTTGTCATCATCCAGTTCGTCCCCAGAATGATCATCTTCTTCATTTGAAGAGAGAGAGGGTTTAGCAGAACCCTGGTTGCTTTGATTGTCTTCTTGTTCACCATCACCGACTGTTTCAGGGATCGGTGGCTTTTTGAACTTTTTGACTGGAATTTTGATCTTCCTTTTCAGGTGACTCAAGCCTACAGATCCTTTGGGCTTCTTTTTCTTCTTGATTATCAGGGCTTTCAGTTCTTGTTGCCCCTTTGCCAGTTCCAGAATTGCCACTTGAACTTGGGCATTCTGTGCTTCGAGATTCTTGATGCTTGTCTCAGATTCCATCTCTTCTGACTGAAATAAACAGCGAGGAGATGAGAAATCCGTCATGAGAACCTGTTATGCAATGTGTATGTCTGGATGCAATGTATATGCAAATGTATGAAATGTATATGCAATGTATATGAATGCAATGTATGAAATGTATAGGCAATGCATGAAATGAAATGTGTATGCAATGTTTCAAGGATCTTAGAGTTTAGATTTGTTAAAGAAGAAACAAACGTTAGTTAATCAATTTATTCTTTTTTTTTGCCTCATTTGGGCTTACAAGACAGAAATAAAATAAATGATCCTTCAGGTCTCCCTTGGACGCTTTCTCTTTGCCCCCAGGAATGTGTTGATCTGCTGTTCTTCTTGAAGCTGTCCGGTGAGCTCCAATATCCTTCTCTCATAGTCCTGACAGTGTGCTTTGAAGGTGTCTCTTTCCTCTTTGAGTTGAACCCAAGATTTTTGCAACTCTTCTAGGTCAGTTGGCATATCCGGGTGTAGAATAACTTGGGGTTCGTATCCTTCGACCTCTGGTTCAATAGTCACAGGTAGAATAGTGGGATATGGCATAATGAGTTTCTGAGCATGAGTGCGGACCCATCTGAGGTAAGGTTCCATAGGGATAGAATTCCATTGCCCCAAAGTTTTGCTTTCTATTCTATAGACACTGTCCCATGCCCGTATGAACCTTCGTCGGTGTCTATGAGAATCATTCTCGTAATCAAACACAATGCCACGGATAATCATGTCATGAGGACCGTTGCTCCTTGCATATCCGAATTGGCGTAGAGCTAAAGAGGGATTGTAAGTGATGCCTCCTTTGATGCCAAGGAGTGGCACATTAGGGTACTCTCCACAGTGATCAATGATAGTAATGTCTCTTTGAAAGAAGTTGTTCCACCGGATATCTGAATGAGACAAAGACATAATCCTGCGAGACCATTGCATTCTTTGTTGATTTCTCAACACTGATCGGGGAAGATGAAATGTAAACCACCTAGCCAGTAGTGGTATACAGCACATGAGAGTTCCTCGTTTCTTCATGGTACGAGTGTGTAGAGAATGTAGAATGTCTCCCAGTAATGTTGGTACCCCGGGTTACGGATTAGGAAAAGGTTGATGATGTGTACACTTATGAACTGGTCGGGATTTGGGAATAAAACCAACCCATAGATCAAAAGGGCCATAACCTCCTCAAAAGCTGGATAACTTTTGTTTTCTAGCAGTAGTCGAGCCTTTTCCAACAAGAACATGGCAAGCAAACCCTTAACTCCACTCTTTGTTTCCCAATTGGACTCGATTTCTGATTTTCGCAAATGTAAAGCAGCAGCAATGACTTCAGGTTTTGGAATCCTTTCTAAACCAGTGAAAGGTAATTGATTTCGAACAGGCAATCCCATTAGTTCAGAGAATTCTTCCAAAGTGGGTACCAACTGGTAATCAGGAAAGGTAAAGCAATGATGTTCAGGGTCAAAGAACTAGAACAGGACCCATATCATATCTTCTTCAAATTTTGAGGTAACCAAATGGAGTAGGTGACCATGCCTTTCGGTGAATTGAACATTCCTGGGGAATTCTGACACTAAGTCTTTTAGTTCAGATGGTACCGTTGAGATGTTGATTCGGATGTAATCTCGGGTGGCGGAAGCCATTACCTGCAAAAACAAAGGTAAACTCTTTGATCCTTGAAGTGTTTTGTGAGAAAATGATATGCTTATGATGCAAACATGTGGCACACAAAAACAAATCAATCAATAGTCTTAGGTTTAAAGGCTTGCATGGAGCTGATAGGTGATACCCTCCCCACTGAAGTTGAGTTGGTTAAAACCTGTCCTAGAATAGTATTCGGGTTCTATGATCCTTGGAAGTAACATCTCAATACGGCGCTCGAGCGGCCGATCAAAATATTCCTCGAGGATAACTAACTTCGATCAATTTCAAAGCTAGCCACTTAATAGGCCACAAGTCAAGTTCAACTAAAAAGGTTCTAAGACAAATTAGTGTTTAATGACATTTCGGAAGCCTAATATACTCCTTGATCGTTTTCAAGGGACATCAGTATAAACCAAAGTATCGCACTAACGATGACTACCAGATCAACCGTATCGGTACATGCCGTACAGTTTCCTTGGTCTATTGTCATATACTTAAGGTATCTCGAGATTCGGGTTAGAATCTTTCACACAAGCAAAATACCCAAACAAACCTTTGAAAAATAGAGCAATCAAGTCAAACAATTGAAAACATCGAAGTGACCTATTCTCTAAAGGTAACCCCATTTGAAAACATTTTGTTTTTGAAAGTATCTCCCCAGCAGAGTCGCCAGTTCTGTGGACCTCCGTTTTTTCTCGGGCCATACCTCTGAGCGGGAGAGATACGTGAACTGACTCTTTTTTATCGCTTAATGCTTTCGCATTTTTTTGAAAATTCACAGAGTCGCCACCGACCTTTTATTTTATCCAATTAAGGAAAGGTTTATAAAAGAAACAGAAAAAAGACCTTTAAGAAATTATGGGTAAGGGGGTAGGTTATACAAAGGGAAGGTGTTAGCACCCTTTGTATCCATGGTTATCCATGGGCTCTTAAGTTTGCTTAGCTCACTTGTTTTTCGATTACTTTTCAATTGCTTTAGAATGCTCATATGTGGTTTCAAATACCTTTGTAAATTGAATTTTGTAATGATCCTTGTGTGGATGTATACAAAATGTTTGTTTATCTTTCGAAAGATGTTTTGAAAAGAACGTTAACTTTGTAATGATCCGTGTTTGGATGTATACAAAGTATTGTCTTTTTGGAAAGTTTTGTTTTGAAAAACAACAGTGTATGAGAATTTTGTTTGTTTTGATTTGAGCAAGCAAACTAGGAGGTCTACCCTGAGTTGTAAGATCTTTATCCTTATTTCCTTTAAAAATCTATCCTTTCATCGGATACAAACAAAAGGTTCGATTTTGTACTCGAAACAGTGGAATTTTGACTTTGATTTTGAAAAGAATGAGAAGGGATTACCTTAAAAGGTGCAAGTGTGATTGTGTTTGTATTCAGATATTTTATCTTTGAAGTTAGTGATCTAACGGTTCAATTTTATCTGTGACATACACGCAGTTTATATTAGCTGGAAATTAAAATGCGGAAATGTAAAGTGCGGAAAGTAAATCTACGCTATTACATCGATTGTGCAGGAAATGTAAACTAGCCTATTTACATGATTTTGACATCCTATACATTTATCTAGGAATTTAAATTGCAAGAAAAATAAAAGGCATGTTTTTGGATTTTTTTTTATGATTGATTTTAATTATAATTAATGCATGAATAATTAATTAAAATGAAGAAAAAAGATGAAAATATATTTAAACCTAGAATTTAAGTTTAAAATATGTACAAACTATTTGTCAATTAATTTTAAAACAAAACTAATTTTTTTGGAATTTTTGAAATTGATTTGAAATTGATTAAGCTAATTAATACATAATTATGCAAATAATTACATAAATAATTAAAACTCAAAGAGAAAATTATTCAAAATATGTACAAAATTAGTTTATAATATATAAACAATATTTTATATAAAGAACAATTTTTTTTATGATTTTTGATTGGTTAGAATAATTGAAAAAGCAAATGTATAAATATATACTAATTAATTATGCAAAATATTTAAATTTTGAAGAAAAATAAAATATTTTTATTTCAGAAAATAATATATTATTTTAGAAGTCTAAAAATATTTTTTGTGTATTTTTTGGATTTTTAAAACTATTTTTAATTAATTTTGCAAAGAAAATTAAAATAAAATAGAAAATAAAAGGATACTAATCAGATGTGGTTGATTGGAGAGTCCATGGTATGGACTGGCGTGTCAGGTGCGTTGGATGAGTTGGAAAGTGAATCTGAAGGCTCAGATATTGAGACACATGGCCATCAATACACCTGCAAAGCACTGGATTAGTGGAAAATTCAAAAGAACGCGCGCGCTGGCTGTCCAATGAGGTAGGGACACCTCATCATCTTCAACCTCTCGCTAGGACCTTTTACAGCGCTTTTATGAAAAGAGCGCTGTAATTGATGAGCTTTAGACCTGCAAAATAACGAATAGGGGTAAACCTAAAAATAAATTTGGCGCGACCTATCCATTCAACTCGTCTGATCCATACGAACTCAATGGTACCACTTAAATCCTCTAATTTTGCCTATTTCAGAAAGCCCTAATTTTGAGATTATGAACCCTAGAATGGTAACTTCGTGTGTAAGCGTCTAAAACTCAATTAAAGTTCCAGAAATGATCTACACACCACACCAAGTTCAAATATATGTCTACATCGTGCTAGATATGCTTGTGTTATGAGATACAAGTCAGTTTTAGTTTGAGCAAATCGTGACCTGTGTAACTCGATTCAGTGAGGTTTAAGACTTGCAATTGATTGGAATAGTTTCAGTGAAGCTCAGAGATGATGTTTGAATGCTTAGTTTGTATTGAAATTGACTGAAATTAAAAATTCGAATTTGAAATTTCTTTGAAAAGTTTAAGTGGTTACAAGCACGGTACAAGCATAAGAATGGCTCTGATTCTTGTCTCTCTTGATTGTGAAGTGTTATAGCCTTTATATAGACTATGTTGTGCTTAGAATTGAAGCCAAGAAGCATCTAGTTGCCTTTGTGGAATTCTTGATTTTTTTATATTAAAAACCTTTGAATTATTGACCAAGTCTTATTCTCTTCAATGCTCTTGCCTTGCTCTTCAATTCTCTGAAGAAAATCAGAGATTCCTTGGGTGAGTCATGCTTGGATTGTAAGCTACCCATTATCCATTCATTTTTATTTTAATTTAATCTTAAAATAAGATAAAATTAAGCAAAAAATGGATAAAAAAAGGTGTGGGCCTTGTCTTGGTCGTGGGAGGCCCATAATATTATGGAAATGATGTTTGAACCATGAAAACTTGGCCCCATTTGGAAAAAATACATTTTTGAGCCATGTTGATTTCATGCATTTTCCCAAAATTTAGCCAACTTCAACAAGGTGTAAATCCCTCAATTTTTGTCATATGAAGGATATCTTGCACTTTTTCGAAACCTCAAAGAGTCCTCTAACCAATGCCTTTGGTCTCATGTCAAAATGATTTTTGATGCTCCTTGTGTGTCCTTTTGAAAAAAGTGTCTTTTTGTTGACTTTGAAAATGACCTGTAATGTCTTTGGTCATATTTTTCAAATGGTGAATGCAATGACCATGGGATCAATTGCATTTGAAAGATAATTGAATTTCCTTCAAAATGAGCTTTGGTTTGAATTTTTTGGATGAAGGATGAGAGAGTTATGATCAGTCAAAGTTGAGTTGACTTTTCAGGCAAAAACCCTAATTTTGAATCTTAGGGTTTTGTTGATTTTTGATCTTTCCTTGATGAATTATGATCATCCAATGATCAAATGATGAATCCTTTGACAAAATATGGACTTTGACAAAAAATTTCATTTTTGACTGTCTGTTGACTTTTTGGGTCAAACGGGTCGTCTGTTGACTGTTTGAGCTGCTGACGGTGCGTCTGAGTGAATTGAAGTTTGAAAATTTGTATGATGGTACTTTGAGATATATGGATGTGCATGAAATCCATTTGAGGTCTCAAAAGCTTGTTTCTCCTGTAAAAACAAGAAAACCCTAGTCAGGGACTGTTTATGTAGGAGACAGTTAAGCGTACCTGATTTTTGTGCAGTGTTGAGTCTCTGCTAATCGTGTGATATTCAGAATACTTCTAGAACAAAAATCTTGGAATTTTGAATTGTAAAAGATTGATTTGATTGATGGTACAAAACACTGAGAATTGTACTGCCAGCAGTTTGGCTGTCAACTGACTGTTCACGTATTGACGTAGCAGTTAGAGTGAAAAATCAACAGTCAAAGTTAATTTTCTTTTTTTTGTTTTGTTTTTGTTTTATGTGAAAGATTAAAGTTTATTTACATGACTTGTTAAAAAAACACAGACATAATAAATAACTAATATACTGTTACCAGTACAGTCTGAGTTTCCTGATTCTGCGCCTGCAAAAAGATTTTAACTCTGTACCAATTGTGTCAGTACTATTTATTTGTAAATAAATAAATAGCATGTGTGAAGTAATAAACAGTATTTGGCGTTTGCGTAAGAATAAATTCAACTGCAAGCCAAATTACTGTATAAGAAAAATTCTAAAAACTAAGTATTTCATATGTCAGGATATTTGTTGAAATAAAAATCAATGATTATATGAGACTCTTAATTTTCAGATTGGAGTTTTCTTGAAAAAAGATGCGGGCAAATTTTGGGGTATAACAAATATCCATTAGGCATTACACTTCAATTCAAGATCTACAGTCATCAATTTCATCTGGTCGACAATTAGAGTTTTTTAACTTAATTCACCTGGACAGTTGACTTTTAATCAGGACATGGATCCAAAACTCAAAACATGGTTCAAGAAATTCTATTTCCTTAATATAATCCATTCATATCACTCATTTGAGGAGGAGAGTTTGATTCATCACAAAAGTCCAAAATTTCACTTCATCTGAAAAAGTCAACTGTACAAGGATCACCTTTGACTTTTAGGATTTTGGGTCAAGACATGACTTTTAAGGATCAATATCATCAATATATGATTATTGAAGTCATTTAACCAAAGAAAATCAAGAAAATCAATCAAGAATCAAAAAGTCAAAGATTGACTTTTCATACTTAGAAATTTTTCTAAGTGTTTAAAGGTCTTTTTTTCAAAACTTTGGAAGAGAATATCTCAAAATTTCAAGTACAAACTGAAAAAACTTCAAAGTTTTAGATTTTGATCCAATGAACAACTTTGTCACATATGATTTTTTGGCTAGAAATCAACCATTGAAGAGATATGGAGCTTCAAAGTTGCTGCTTTCACAAAACTAGCAATGAAACCCTAGTTTTCTTCAAACTTTATGGGACTTTTTCACTAATTCCCCTAAGGATTTTGGGCAAACACCAAACTAATGAATTGAAGTACATGTTAAGAGCTTTCCAAATTGTGTTCATCCTTCTCCAAATTCATTTTGAGCTAAGAGATATGATTGATCAAAGTTAGGCATTTGAAGTGAAATTATAGGTCATGCATAAGTTTGAAATTTGCAATTTTATGCAAGTGCTTACACTAATTGGTACCTCTAAACCTCAGAAACATTGCAAGGATAAGAGAGGATCGTTTGCAGAAATACACAAATATTTGAAGAGAATATTCCAAAACCAAAACATGTGATTATGTAATGATTGCATTTTGAGAATTTATGGCCAATTGGTGAATCATCAAGGAATCTTTCCCTAAGCCAATTGGAAGCCATTCTGCATTAGAATTGTCCCCTATGATCAGAAGAGATCAATGGATAGGGAGCTAGCTCGAAAACACCATCATTGCATCTTGGAGATTATTTGAATTCCTTCATGGACAAGAAACCAAACTTACATCACTAAGCTAGCTTACTATCTCCAATTGCTCTGAACATTTTGCCTATAAATACAAGTGCATACCTCAGTATTAATCACACCAAAGCAACTCAATTCCTTGCTTTCTCCTTCTCTCTCTCTCATGCTTATGGTTTTTCAAAGTTCTTTAACAAGAAGAATCGATTTCTTCAAACCAGAGCTCTTCTTTGAGAAGTAAGCATTCTAACATTTCGAAGAGGTTCATTAGAGGTGATCCAAGCACCTGGATCACTTCTGTAAGTGGAGGAACACCATAGCCACTTTCATTTTGAAGCTCGAGCAGATGGAGGTCTGTAGCATAATTCAAAGGGTGTCAAGCAAATCTAAGCATCCAAACATGTTCCTTAGGATGCATTGAAGCTATTCAGATGGTCGCAGCCTATCTGTAAGTGCAGAATCACTACTTTCCATTCTCACTTGGAGCTCAAATAGAAGGGGTCGGGTAGAACAATACTGAAGCATTCAAGGTGCAATAAGTATTCAGTTAGTATCACTGAGTTCCAAGGAAGCTTTTAGGATCATTCATACAAGCCCATGTGCTCTCCATCATCCTCACGACCTCCATTTTCAGAGGTATTTTTTCAAACCCCAACTCACCTATTCAAGTACTCTTTCTTATATATCTCGATACCAGTTTGTTCAGCATCATCAGAGGATTGAAAACCCTCTATCATCATTCATTTATTCATCTTATTCATCATTTAATTTTAAAATTAGGGTTTATGTGTTCTTCGTGTTTTCTGAAAAATTAGATAGTTGTAGTTAATATAAATAAATAATAGTTGCATATCTGGATTCGTGAGGAAATTTAGAGCAAAATTCATGTTTACATCATCTGATTTGGTTGAGAAACGAGAGAGTTGGAATTTCAAAATCATGGAAGCTTGAGGTTGAAGATGACAATGGTGGTGGCGTGCAAAATTCAAATCCAGGGTTAGAGTTTATTTTATTTTGAGTGGAAGTCATTTTATAAACGACTACATCGTTATAGCCCAGTGGTAAAGAGAGTTTGTGAGAAGCGTGTGCCCAAGGTCTGGGGTTCGAATCCCCCTCGCCCTAGACCTTTTGATTTTATTTCTTTTTTTTGTTCTATGCACTTGAGTAACATATGTATGGCAATGGAGTCACTCCTTAGACACCAAGCGCGTGTTGGCCCAGTGGTGTTGTTTTGAGCAGTTGATTGCAAGGGCGTGGGTTCTAACCATGGTGAGACCAAAACATCTTTTTTATCACTATTTTCTTTAATTTTCTTCATAATTTCAACCAATTTACTCACCTATCAAATTAAATCATTTTCATTTCATTTTTCACACACTTTTCATTTAATATATCTATTTTATGAATAACCCAAAAAATCACAAAAAATTTTAATATATATTTTTTTTAAGTTTAAAATAACATATTTTTTAGTATTTTAAAATACTTTAAATATAATTTTCTCTTGATTTTCAAAAACCTAATCTCTTGTAAATATTTTTGTGATAAAACCCTAATCATGTAGGTCTTAGTTAGGTATAGACTTTGTCTAAACCCTAATTAAGTTGACTTTTGTCAATTTTCAAAACTGTTTTCAAACCTTAATTAAACAGACGAATAAGGTTTTCAGACAACAAAACCTTGTGTCATTTCAAATCTTTCAACTGTTTCTCATAAACAGTAAATAATTTTTTTTGGGCCTCTAATAGAGTGTAAGTCCCAACACCTTCTTTCTTTTCATAGTTTGTTTTCAAAACTGTATTTATAAAATCTCCTTTCTGTTTTCAAAACATTCTTCTGGTATTTGAAGGGCATTATTCCCGGTGAAACTCTTCAGATACCTATGTGACCTATGTCCATCTTCACTTCTTCTGTTTTCAAAAACCTTTAACTGTTTATCATAAATATTCAACTGTTATCAATAAAACAACAAAATTACTGGTGAGGCTTTGTACATATATCTTCAAAGGCCTCCACTCCATCCAGGTCAGGCTTTACAAGCTTTCAATTTTCAGTCTTCATTTCAATTACTGTCAAAATATAAACTGTTTATATATTGTTTAGAACTACGTCTGAGTGAAACCATAGGACAGTTAAACTATATATATATTATAGGACTATGGCCTAGGATTGAGAATGTTTTCCCGGTGAAGGCTCTTTCCTAATTAGAGATCTGTAGTTCAAACCCTCAAGATGAATTATTCCCGGTGAAACATCTTGAAAAAGCCTTAGAACACAAAACTAGGACACATCCACCCAATAGGAATTATTCCCAGTGAAACCTCTTACCCTTTTGCTTAAAGCCAAAATAAGTTCAAAAACACATAGCTTTCTCTTGTGCTATAACAAGGACCCTCGATGACCCTCGATTAGCCTCCTCTTGGGCTTTGTACAAGGACCCACAGGCTTCTTAAAAGCATTTCCAGCTTCCTTTTGAGCTTGTATACAAGGACCCATCAGGTTTCTTATAAACATAGGAACAGGTCTTTAGTTACCTTTTAGCCTATCCTGGTGAGTCTCTTCCTTTCTTCAAACCAGACTTTAAACAAGCTAAGATTGTCTCAATCTCACATTGAGTACCCCTTTTGGAATGAGAGACATGGACAATCTCTGCCACCCTTATCATCATTAATCTTCCTTAGCAGAGTCTAGGATCCATATTTGTTTATCCTCAGTCAGAGTCAGCCTTAATCTTGGGCTTTAAACAAGAAGTCTCGATTAGATAATCTTTCTGCTATCATTCATAAATCCCTGGAAAGGGTTAGCTTCCAAAAATCAGTCTTTTAATAGATAATTTCACCAGCTGAGTAAAACCCCTGGAAAGGGTTAGCCTCCAAAAATTGAGCTTTCAAAAGACAAACTCTCCAGCAGAGTAAAACCCCTGGAAAGGGTCAGCCTCCATTCATTCTTTAAAAAGATAATTTCACCAGTCTCAGTCAGTAAAAGACATGTTCCCCAGTTAAGAGTCAGCCACAGTTCTGGGCTTTGTACAGAACACCAAATAAAATCCATCAAATAAATGCTCTCCAGCTAGAGTCAGCCTCAATTCTGGGCTTTGTACAGAACACAGAAACTCCTTAGTTTAAGTCCATCCCCAGTAGGTAGGTATTTCTCCTATCTCACCACAAACAAACAATCATTTCAAACAAACAATCATTTGAAACAAACAATCATTTCAAACAAACAATCATTTCAAACATTCTCCCATTTAGGACTCGTGAAAGGCATTGCTCTGGCTACATCCCAGACTTGTACAACTTTCCCTAATTTGGTTGAGAATCTTTCATTCAAGAGGCATGTTGGCTGTCATACTCTATCAACCAAGTAGGCTCCCTCTCTTAATGAAACAATTTAGCTTTTCTGTCACTTTAAAAATGTTTGTAGTGGAATAGTAGAAATACCTCTCTGTAAAGATGATTTCATGTCTCTTTACTGTGAACAGATATTTAATTCAAGCTTCAACCTTGAGCTTCAAGCAAGGCACCAAAAATCATTAAAATCCCTAATTAGTTCCCCGAACTACATTAAGCTCTGACTTCCATTAGGGATATGTAGGCATGAGGTTCACAAGGAATCTCAGCGAGCTAATAAAATACCAAAAAATAGTCTGTCTGTCTGTCTTTTTAATTCAATTCAATTCCTTCTCCTAACACAAAGGAGAAAATTTCCCAATCATTCAGCAACAAACACAAACTCATTGACATAGAGAAGGTTCCCGTAGAGTACTACGGATATGTAGGGTGCTTAAACTCTTCCCTATGTATAACCGACCCCCCGGACTCCAGAATTTCTAGTCTAGGTGAATCCCCACACTTAGCAAACTCCCACGATTTATTTGAGATCTTTTTCCCCTTTCCTACTCGTAAGGATAATTAAAAAGTTCGTGTGATATCGTAGGAAGAACTGAAACATAATTCATCCTGCAACGGGCGCATTCTCCTTCCAAATTCCGCGTGAAGGTTCTAGCGTGCCGTCCTCCCAAGTGAAACAGGGAGGTAAAAAAAACGACACCACAGAAAAATGGCGACTCTGCTGGGGAAGGTAATAACCTTGGTTTTTCATCCAAATTAATGGTTGACCTGTGCTGGTCCAGCCCCCAATGAGGAATTAGGGATGCCAAATTCCCCCTCAAACAAGAGAGGTCCTGCCTAACCTCTGTGTCATTTCATGTGTTTGCTGCATATATATTTGTTTATTTTGTTTATTCTGTGTCGGGAAAGGGCTTGATTCCCCCTTGTGGTGAGAAATCCTATACCCGGATTTGAGTGCAACATAAGATAGGATGGAGGATGTCTTCTTGGTGAAGGCCCTCTAATCTTGGTTACCAAATCTACTCTTGGGATTTGCCTGGCTGGTTGTGATTAACTGCGCCAATGCATTCCGAGACTGATTTGTACTAGGAGGACCTAGAAACACATTAACCCCACTTAAAGCCTTTCTTAGGACGTAGAGCGGTGATTACGAAAGTAATTGTCACACATATACTACACTCAGGGAAAACTCTCTTATAGATACCAGTGAACGTATCTTTAAGGTTGAGCAAAAACTCTGAGACCCCTAGAACTCGTTCTACAGGTACAAAAATCCTTAACCTTAGTTTACCTTGGGGCAAGGTTTGTGTTGTGACTCCATGACCACTATACCCTTCTACGCCCTGTTTGTTTAAAAACTCTTGTGTGTGCATTCATGCATTCATGCATCATAATAACTAAAAACAAAGAGTCTTTTTCGAGTCGTTTTTCAAGGAAACTAAATAACGAACGTTTTTAACTTCATAGAAAGAGTGAAACGGAGAAAGGCCTTAAGGATCTATACATGGATTACGGAAGAAAGAGAGCTAGGAAATACACCTTCAAAATTCCCCAGGTCGAGGAACTGGAAAAGCTCGGAAAACTGGTGGTCAACCCCCAGGCTTTCAAGGAGAAGTATGGAAAACTTCTGCCTCTTCTCAGCACCAACATTGTGGATGGGATCCTTCCCACTTTGGTACAGTTTTACGATCCAACGTATCACTGCTTTACCTTTCCGGATTATCAACTCATGCCTACGTTGGAGGAGTACTCTCGTCTGATTAGAATACACGTGTACGCGCAAGATCTGTACTCCAGTTCGGAAAAGAATCCTGACGACATTATCATTGCTGCAACTACTCCCTTGAACGTAGTCGACATCAGAACTCATATGGTGAGTAAAGGAGGAATTCAAGGATTACCCTCCAAGTTCTTATTGGATCAAGCTCGGTACTTCGTCAGCGTCCAAGATTTGAGCGCTTTTGAGGAAATCTTGGCTTTGCTTATCTACGGATTGTTCTTGTTCCCTAACATTAACGATTTCGTCGACATTAACACAATTAAGATCTTCTTAATTGGAAATCCAGTTCCAACCTTGCTTGCGGATGCTTATCACTTTGTGCATTCAAGAAACCTTCAGCGAGGAGGATTAATCACATGCTGCGTACCGTTGTTATACGAATGGTTCGTCTCGCACCTGCCGAAGTCTAGCACTTTCTAAAACATGAGGGATGGCCTTTACTGCTCACAGAAAATCATGTCCCTCACTCATTCGGACATTGATTGGTGTAGTCCTGACAACGACGAAACCAAGATCATCTACAGTTGCGGAAATTATCCCAACGTACCGCTTATTGGAACTAAGGGAGGAATCAACTATAATCCAGCTTTAGCCCGTCGTCAATACGGCTATCCCATGAAAAACATACCAAGTAGTATTCAATTGGAGGGGCTGTTCTTCAAGAACATCGACGATCGTGGTAACATGCTGAAGAAGGAAATTGTCCAAGCCTGGCGTCTTGTTCACACAAAAGGGAGAAGACTGTTAGGAAAACATCTTTGCATCTCCCTAGATCCTTACCTTCAATGGGTACGCGTCAGGGCATTCAAGCTCAGGATGCCATATCAGCATCAAGAACCTATTCGTCTAAGGGAACCAATTTTCCTTTTCTCCACCGATGTTGAGAAATTGCAAGCGGCATTAAACAAGGTATGCCAAGAAAGGAATGCTTGGAAGGAAGGATGAGTTACTTTAAGTACACGATCGACAAGTGACACAATCATCACTTTCTCATCATATCCCTCCTGCTTCCTGGATCATCGATCAGCTTACGTCAGAGAATGCTCAGCTCAAGAAACAGAAGAAAATGTTAGAACGTGAAGTCGGCTCTTCATCAAAATTTTAGAGTCCTTTCTCTTTGTTTCTCTGTATTTCCCTTTTCAAAGTGTGTAAAAAACGGCGTTTTCGCTTAATTAATAAAAAGTTTGATGTTTCACAACGTAATTATGGTGTTTCCTTGAAAATATTAACTTAATTACACATCATGCATCGCTTTAGTCGTACGCACTGACACGAGAATTGTCGCGGATCTAATAGACACTTTCCTTTCTCCAGAAAGAGAGGATGAGAAGGAGATGAACAAAGACATTCAAGCTGTCTCATCCATACAACACTCGTTCAAGTCATAAGGAAAGAATGGAAGACTTTGAACAAGAGAATGGAGAACTCAGAGAAGAGGATACTACTCTCAAAGATGCTGTTGAAAGACTCAATAGTATGGTAGAAGCCCTGGTGGTTGCACAGAATCGACCAACACCAGAAGAGCCACAAAGGACTGTGGTTTCCGAGATTGTTTCTACTCCTATTCCTCAGTATACCATGCCGCCCAATCGACCTTGGGGCATGCCGTATAACTTTATTCCAGACGGGTACATACCCCCAGTTTCTGATGTTCCAAGAGCTACAACGGATATGCATCCACCGGAGGGTTACAGACCTCTGGAAATTGAAGTTCCAAGAGCAACGACAATGGGTTACGCACAACAGAATGCTGAGATTCCAAGATCTGCAGTCATGGCTTCTCCACAGCCGATTGTGCATACTTTTCCTCCACCGGGCGGACAAGTATATCATCACGCTCCTAGTGAGGATGCTGGCGTGTATGAAAGATTGGACGAGTTATATGAACAGTTTATGCAAATGCAAAAGGAACTCAAGAGTCTCCGAGGACAAGATCTATTTGGAAAGAATGCTGCAGACCTCTATCTAGTTCCAAATGTTAAGATTCCTCACAAATTCAAAGTACCAAAGCTTGAGATGTACAAAGGGAATTCATGCCCACAAAGTCACCTTGTGATGTACGCTCGAAGAATGTCAACTCAGACTGATAATCAACAATTTCTCATTCATTATTTTCAAGATAGCCTGACTGGTGCTGCACTCAAATGGTACATGAACTTGGACAGTTCATAGATTCGTACTTTTCGAGACCTCGGAGAGGCCTTCGTCAAACAGTATAAGTACAATCTAGATATGGCTCCCGACAGAGATCAACTCCCGGCCATGATTTAAAAGGATAGAGAAAGCTTGAAGGAATACGCTTAGAGATGGCGTGAAGTTGCTGCTCAGATCTGTCCACCACTTGAAGAGAAAGAAATGACAAAAATCTATCTCAAGACTTTGAGTCCATTTTACTACGGACGAATGGTTGCAAGTGCCCCAAGTGACTTTACCGAGATGGTAAACATGGGTGTACGTATAGAAGAAGCAGTTCGAGAAGGACTCTTGAACAAAGAACCAGAATCTTCTATTGGTCCAAGGAAGTATGGAAGTTCTTTCCAGAAGAAAAAGGATCAAGATGTCATCAATGTCTTGCACAAAACCAGAAAGAGGTTCCAACCTCAAATTGCAGCAATAACTTCGGTTGTTAACTCAGCGCCAGCTTATCAACCTCAGGTTTCTCAACAACCATTTCAACAAAGGTCGCAGCAACCTCAGCAGCAGGTTCGACCTCCAAATTACAATAATCGGGCACAAAGGTATCCTCCCTTTGACCCCGTGCCAATGCCTTATGCGGATTTGTTTCCAACACTGTTGGCAAAAGGACTCATTCAGACAAAAAGCCCTCCAAATCTTGCAAATGAATCTTCACCATGGTTCAAGGCTAACCAATCTTGTCCCTATCATCAGGGGGCACCGGGTCACAACATCGGGATCTGTCTCAATTTCAAGATCGACGTCCAAAGATTAGTGAAGAGTGGAATGCTATCCTTCAAAGATACTAATCCTAACGTCCAAGCAAATCCTTTGCCGCAGCATAAAGAAGCTTAAGTGAATCTGATAAATCAACACCCCAATGTCATTCAAATCTACGGCATTCGTCAGATAGGGGAAAATCTCGTCAAAATGCACACTAGACAAGCTGGATACGGCCACATACCACCTCACAACTACTTCACATGTGAAATTTGTCCAAAGAATAATCAAGGATGTGCCGTAGTTCAAGCTGCATTACAAGAACAAATGGACTTAAGATGGATTCAACACATCCGAGTCGAAACTGAATGCGACATCAACATGGTTCAAGGATGTCCAGGAGAATACAAAATCTACAAAGTTAAAGATCTCGAAGGATCGGTAGTCAGGTTCCATAAGACTTTAAATGGACTTGCCTACTATGGAACTGATTTCCATCCTTACAATAGATGCAGAATATGTCGAAGAAATTCACGAGGATGTTTGCGCGTTCGCAACGACATTCAGAAGCTAATGGATGACAATACCAGTACAATTCTTGCCAACAGAGAAGATGACGAAGTCTTTACCGTGTCTCCTCAAATTAATCAAGATGAACCAATGCAAGTCAAGTATAACAGCAGGAAGACAGCATTTGCTCCGTTAGTTATCTACTTACCAGGTCCTGTACCGTATGAGTCCAGCAAGGCTATACCATACAAGTACAACACTACATTCATTGAAAATGGTAAGGAAATACCATTACCATCTGTTGTCAACATTGCTGATGTTAGTCGAGTCACCAGAAGTGGACGAGTCTTCAACAAAATAACGGAAAATGTGGAGAAACCTTCGGAAGAAGCACCACATAGGCAAGACAATCATCTGACTAATGTTGTTCAAGCGAAAGAAAATGATGAGATCTTGAAGTTTATCCAGAGGAGTGAATACAACATTGTAGATCAATTGCTACATACTCCGTCTAGGATATCTGTTCTCTCCCTACTATTGAGTTCTGAGGCTCATAGGGAAGCTCTACGGAATGTTTTAGAACAAGCTTTCGTAGAACCAAGTGTTACTGTAGGACAATTCAACAGTATCATTGCCAACATCTCCGCAGGAACTAATCTGAGTTTCTGTGATGAAGATCTTCCTGAAGAAGGGGTGGACCATAATCTTCCACTTCACATCTCAGTTAGCTGCATGGGTGATACACTCACAGGAGTCCTAATAGACAATGGATCCTCTCTAAACGTCATGCCCAAATCAACATTGTCAAGATTATCCTTCAAAGATTACCCGCTAAGGGACAGTCATGTCATCGTCAAAGCATTTGATGGATCAAGAAAGTCGGTTATTAGAGAAGTAGATCTTCCCATAACTATTGGACCTCAGACGTTCAAAATCACTTTCCAAGTTATGGATATCCCGACACAATACAGTTGTTTGCTAGGTCGCCCATGGATTCATGAGGCTGGGGCAATTACTTCAACACTTCATCATAAACTGAAGTTCATAAGAAATGACAAATTGGTAACCGTATGTGGAGAACGAGCTTTGATTGTTAGCAACCTGTCATCATTCTCCGACATAGAACCAAAAGAAGTCGCTGGAACTAAATTCCAAGCACTTTCCTTGGATAAGGAAAAAGGAAAAGAGAAAGCAGCGTCTATTTCTTCCTACAAAGACGCAATTCAAGTTGTAAAGGATGGCACTACCAGTGGTTGGGGGCACATTGATATTCCTACCAACAACAAGAATAGAACGGGAGTTGGTTTCTTTCCAACGTCATCAAAGGAATTGAGGTAGTTCTTCCAATTCAAGAAACTTTTCGCAGCGGAGGTTTTCTTCAACCTGTTCAACAAACAGTCAATACCATCGGTATGAAAACACCGATGAGAATTTTGAAGTGGAATGTATGTCCTACCTTCTCGAAGAATGATACATATCCCTATCAGAGTCTGATTCACCTTGCTGTTATCCAACTAAAGGATCTGAAACTAAGACTCAACCAAGCAGTGACGAAGTTACTAACAGCTTCACCACCAGAAGTCATGGTTCATCAGAAGAAGTTCCTCCTATCCCTGAAAAAACTTGGGATACATTAGGAGAACCAAGCGGAAATTTCGACTACATGGTGAAATACTCCGCTCCTGAAAGTTCATAAATCTCTCTTGAAGACATTGTTCTGACTGGATGGAACATTGAATGTGAGTACCTTACTCAGCCAAAAGAGATATATAACCCTTGCTATTCATCATCAGCATCTGGTGAAGTCATTATTGAGGATTATATCCCCAAGTCACCCTCACAGGCTGCGGATCTAGAGTATACATACCTAATCAATGCTATCTTGGGAGAAGAGAAAGATCAAAATACAGAAGAGGATGATCTCGAAAGTGTCTTCGACAACGAGTCTCTCCATTCAGAAGATTGGGAGTTTCCTCAAAAGAAAAACCGTCATACTCCACTTGGAAGTGGGTATGCTGACACCGCTCAGAATGCTGAAGTAGAAGAAGATCGTCTAAGTATTGCAAAGACAGTGGTTGGTAAATCAAGACCTACCATGGGCACAATGGGGTTCGTCACTATTGGACGGCTATTGAAGTTTCGACTGTTGTTCGTACTCCTAAGTAGGAACTTTCACCGTTATTTTGTCCTCTCACCATAGCCCAGGGTGAAGAGATGTTTCATAGGGATTTGCATTTTACTATTTCTTAGGAAAATGTCCCTCTTTGCTTCGCCCAAAGCAATAGAGTTTTGTTTTATAGGGTCTTTGTTTCAAGAAGTGACTGTCAATAAATAAAAATGTCATTTTGTTCCTTCGTTAGTTTTTCCCTTTTCTTTTTTCGGAAATTGGTAATCCTAAAAAACACCCTAAAAACATCAAAATATTCCATTAACTGCATATACCGAGTCTTCCCTCATTGTCTAGATAAAATTTATCACACATATGCAGATTAATCATAAAACACCCCGTTGAAACGTACTACCGTATGACTTCTCCAAGCTTTGGGTTTCCTGTATTCGAGGCAGAGGAAGAAGAAAACGAAGAAATATCAAAGGAAATTTTACGGTTACTTCAACAAAAGGAAGAGGGCATTCAGCCATACAATGAGCCTCAAGAGATCATTAACCTTGGTTCCGATGGAAACTGAAAAGAGGTTAAGATTGGAGCTTCGCTCAATTCAGAGATTAGAGAGAGTTTGATACAACTGCTAAGAGAATTCTCATATGTCTTCGCTTGGTCTTATCAGGATATGTCAGGGTTGTATACCAATATAGTGGAGCATCACTTACCATTAAAAGCAGAGTGCCCTTCGGTCAAGCAAAAATTAAGAAGAACTCATCCAGAGATGGCTATGAAAATCAAAGAGGAAGTTCAAAAGCAAATCAACGCTAGTTTCCTCGTCACTTCGGAATACCCTCAGTGGTTAGCTAACACTGTTCCCGTTCCTAAGAAAGATGGAAAAGTCCGCATGTGCGTCGACTACAGAGATTTGAACAAAGCTAGCCCTAAGGATGACTTTCCGTTACCACATATTGACATGTTGGTTGACAGTACAGCAAAATCCAAAGTTTTCTCATTCATGGACGGATTTTCAGGATACAACCAAACCAAGATGGCACCTGAAGACATGGAGAAAACAACTTTCATCACCCCTGGGGAATGTTCTGCTACTGCGTTATGCCTTTTGGACTAAAGAACGCAGGGGCAACTTATCAAAGGGCCATGACTACACTTTTCCACGACATGATGCTTAAGGAAGTGGAAGTTTATGTGGATGACATGATTGCCAAATCAGAAAATGAGGAAGATCACATACAAAATCTAACAAAGTTATTTCAACGCTTACGGAAGTTTTAGATTCGCCTGAATCCCAACAAGTGTACCTTTGGTTTCTACTCAGGAAAACTCCGTGGTTTCATCGTCAGCAAACGAGGAATTGAAGTAGATCCAGACAAAGTCAAGGCAATTCAAGAAATGCCTTCACCCAGAACCGAGAAACTAGTTAGAGGATTTCTTGGACGTCTAAATTACATCTCGAGATTCATATATCTCATGACTGCAACTTGTGCTCCAATTTTCAAACTTCTACGGAAAAATCAAAGTTGCGTCTGGATAGACAATTGTCAGAAAGCGTTCGACAGCATTAAGGAATATCTGCTCGAACCACCCATCCTGTCTCCTCTAGTGGAAGGAAGACCTTTGATAATGTACTTAACCGTCTTAGAAGATTCCATGGGTTGTGTCCTTGGACAATAAGACGAGACGAGAAGAAAAGAGCATGCAATCTACTACCTGAGCAATAAATTCACTGACTGTGAATCCCGCTACTCCATGCTCGAGAAGACCTGTTGTGCTTTGGCCTGTACTGCCAAGCGTCTCCGCCAGTACATGATTCGACATACTACTTGGTTGATCTCCCATATAGATCCAATCAAGTACATCTTTGAGAAGCCTGCCTTAACTGGGAGAATTGCCCGTTGGCAGATGTTGTTATCAGAATATGACATTGAGTATCACACACAGAAAGCCGTGAAAGGAAGCATCCTAGCTGAGCACCTGGCTCACCATCCACTCAATGGTCATGAATCAACCAGTTTTTACTTTCCAGACGAGGACGTCATGTACCTCAAGATGAAAGATTACGACGAGCCGCTACCAGACGAAAGACCTGAGATAGGATCCCAGTGGGGCTTAATCTTTGATGGAGCTGTCAATACTTATGGACGAGGAATTGGGGCAATCATTGTTACTCCTCAAGGTACCCATATTCCATTTACCGCCAGATTAACTTTCAAGTGCACAAACAATGAGGCCGAATATGAAGCCTGCATCATGGGTCTCAAAGAAGCCGTGGATCGAAGAATCAAACACTTGGATGTATACGGAGATTCTGCTTTGGTCATCAATCAAATCAAAGGAGAATGGGAAACACGCCAACCTGGGCTAATCCCTTACAAGGACTACTACGCGAGAAGATTGTTACCATTCTTCGACAGGGTAGATTTTCATCACATTCCTCGTGAAGAAAATAACTTGGCTGATGCATTAGCCACACTCTCTTCCATGATTAGGATAAATCATTGGAATGACATTCCTCAGATTGATGTTATGCGCCTGGATAGGCCCGCTCATGTTTTCACAGTAGAAGCAATCATCGACGACAAACTGTGGTATCACGACATCAAAAACTATCTTCAAAGACAAGAGTACCCTCTTGGGGCATCAAAGAAAGATAGAAAAACATTGAGAAAGTTAGCTGGCAGATTCTTCCTGAATGAAGATATTATGTACAAGAGAAACTTCGACATGGTTCTGCTCAGATGCGTTGACAGAAAAGAAGCAGAAACACTCATGAGAGAAATACATGAAGGTTCCTTTGGTACTCACACGAATGGACACACCATGGCAAGGAAAATACTGAGAGCAGGATATTATTGGTTGACGATGGAGTAAGATTGCTACTAGTATGCAAAGAGGTGTCACAAATGTCAGATCTACGTCGATAAGATTCACGTGCCACCATCTCTTCTCAACATACTCTCTTCCCCTTGGCCTTTCTCCATGTGGGGAATCGACATGATTGGAATGATCGAGCCAAAAGCGTCCAACGAACATCGCTTCATCTTGGTAGCCATAGACTATTTCACCAAGTGGGTCGAAGCAGCTTCATATGCAAACGTTACAAGACAAGTTGTCGTCAGGTTTATCAAGAATCACATCATCTGTCGCTACGGAATTCCTAGCAAGATAATCATTGACAATGGGTCAAATTTGAACAACAAAATGATGAAGGAGCTTTGTGAAGAATTCAAGATTGAACATCACAACTCATCTCCTTACAGACCAAAGATGAATGGAGCTTTAGAAGCAGCTAACAAAAACATCAAGAAAATCATTCAGAAAATGGTCATCACTTACAAAGATTGGCATGAAATGCTCCCATTTGCTCTTCATGGTTACCGTACATCTGTACGTACTTCGATTGGAGCAACTCCTTTCTCCCTTGTATAAGGCATGGAGGCACTCCTACCCATAGAGGTTGAGATCCCATCAATGAGAGTCTTGATGGAGGCAAAATTAACAGAAGCCGAGTAGTGTCAAAGCAGATTCGATGAATTGAACTTAATCGAAGAAAAGCACATGACAGCTTTATGCCACGGACAGCTATATCAACAAAGAATGAAGAAAGCTTTCGACAAAAAGGTTCGACCTCGCACAATTAAAGAAGGACACCTTGTACTAAAAAAGATTCAATCTTTTCTCACAGATTCGAGAGGGAAATGGACTCCCAATTATGACGGCCCATACGTGGTCAAGAGAGCTTTCTCGGGAGGACCCTTAATACTCACGACTATGGATGGAGAAGAATTCACCCGTCCTGTGAATGTCAACGCAGTCAAGAAATACTTCGCCTGAATAATTAAAAGAACAGCTCGCTAAGTTGAAAACTCGTAAAGAGCGGCTTAGGCAAAAAAGAGCATCTCGGTGAATCGAAAACCCGAAAGGGCGATTCGGGCAAAAGTTAGAGATATAAAAAAAAAATCAATCCCGGTAGACTTAAAACCTGAAAAGGGTAGTTTACGCAAAATTTAGGGATATATGGAAAGTAACTGTGTTCAGGACAAACTTGATCATTCAGAAAATCCATAGTGGAGTATTCATCATCAGTAGGTCATCTTCTACGAAGCACGAATACAGCGCAATTCAGTGTGGAAGGGAAGGATAACGGTCGTCACGTTTCATCGTAGCCCTTTTCTAGAAAATTACCAATTTCCAACTTTGTAAATACTCCATGGAATCAAGCATTTGGCTGGTTACCATTTCATAAATAATAATTCGATCCTTGTGCCTTTTCTTTGCAATTGAGTCTTATTCAGTTTCTTAAAATGCATTTTAAGTTTAACAGTCATTTTCTTAAAACAAAATGTTTTCATAAAATAAAATGAATTTACTTGCAAAAATAAAGGTGAAATTTCTTTCTAGGGTTTACAAACAATAGGAAGAATGCAAGCAGTTGCTCCAAGAACAGTTGAGACTCCGGGAACCAAGATTTCCCCATGAGGTCGCTTTGCGAACATCTCCCGATGACGGATCTTCACTTCAATTCATGTCACTCACTTCAAACAGCAGGCAACCGGTAGCCAGTTATCCCCAACGGAGTGTAAATTACAAGAAGACATATTCTGATCAACAAAGATTTAAGTCCTATCTCATGATTTCACATATGCGACAGTTCTATTCACATTCACTTTGAATTTTATAATCATCATAATATTCATGCATACTTCGCACATCATAATTGCATAGTTAGCATAAGGCTTTGATCATGTTAGTGCCCGAGTCACTGAGGCATATACTCGAGTATCCCCTGCGTGCCATAAAAGAACTTTCTTCTTCATGATGACGGTTCATACACAAGGATCTCCCCAAGCAGGTTAACAAATGGTGGTCTTCCAAAGGAAAATAGTTTGTTCACTTTGAGAAATCCCTAGCAAGTCAACAAATGGTAATCTCCCTCAAAGAGATAGTTTGTTCACTCCCAAACAAAGTCGACATTAGATATCTTTTTCAAATAAGATAGTTTGTTCACTTTTGGAATTCCCCAACTGAGATTCTCCTGCAGAGCGACACTCGGCAGTCTTCTTCAAATAAGAAAGTTGGTTTCGCATTTGAATTCCTCGCAGAGTCGACACGCGGTGTTTCTTCTCCAAATAGTTCAGATTCCCCGGTAGAATTGACGAGTGGCAGTTTTTCCTCTTGGAAAACAGTTGATAATTCCCCAGCAAGGTCAATAGATGGCACTCTTCGTCAAAGAAAATAATTTGGATTCACTAGCTGATCGACAAATGGTGGTCTTCCTCCGGAAAATAGTCTGCTCACCTCCAGAATCTTCCCACGGGATCGGCAAGTGACGGTTTTCTTCCTGGAAAATGGTTTAACAAATCCCCAGCGGAGTCAATGAATGGCAGTCTTCGTCAAGAAGATAGTTCAGATTCCTCTGCATAAGTCGATGAACGACAGTTTTCATCCCAGAAAACTATCTGTTATCCCCCCTAGTGGATCGACCAATGATGGTCCTCCTTCGGAAGACAGCTCATCCACCTTCAAGCAAAGTCATTAGCCCCTCAAAAGGACGCATGATCATATAGCATTCCTTCAAGGACTTTGAATTAAAAGAAAGCATGATGAAGTTTCTTATCAATCATCAAATGGCATCTCTCCAACAAACACTGGTGAGAAGTTTGGTCAGGAAACAAACCTTTGGAAATTTTATCTTTATCTGAGATATTGTCCAAATTATAACTGAGACCAGTTCCGTGATTAGATATCCGGATCGAGGGGAGGTTATCACAACTGAGACCAGTTTCGAGATACAGACATCCGAAACGAGGGGAGGTTGTTTACATCATTATAACTGAGACCAGTTCCGTGACTAGATATCTGGATCGAGGGGAGGTTATCACAACTGAGACCAGTTTCGAGATACAGACATCCGAAACGAGGGGAGGTTGTTTACATCATTATAACTGAGACCAGTTCCGCGATTAGATATCCGGATCGAGGGGAGGTTATCACAACTGAGACCAGTTTCGAGATACAGACATCCGAAACGAGGGGAGGTTGTTTACATCATTATAACGGAGACCAGTTGTGTGACTAGACATCCGTATCGAGGGGAGGTTATCACAACTGAGACTAGTTTCGAGATACAGACATCCGAAAACGAGGGGAGGTTGTTTACATAATTATAACTAAGACCAGTTCCGCGATTATACATCCAGATCGAGGGGAGGTTTTCACAACTGAGACCAGTTTCGAGATACAGACATCCGAAACGAGGGGAGGTTGTTTACATCATTATAACTGAGACCAGTTCCGCGATTAGACATCTGGATCGAGGGGAGGTTATCACAACTGAGACCAGTTTCGAGATACAGACATCCGAAATGAGGGAGGTTGTTTACATCATTATAACCGAGACCAGTTGTGTGACTAGACATCCGTATCGAGGGGAGGTTATCACAACTGGGACCAGTTTCGAGATATAGACATCCGAAACAAGGGGAGGTTGTTTACATAATTATAACTAAGACCAGTTCCGCGATTATACATCCGGATCGAGGGGAGGTTTTCACAACTGAGACCAGTTTCGAGATACAGACATCCGAAACGAGGGGAGGTTTCTTACCTTTTTCTAAGTATCAACACTTAGTTAAAGAAGATGGGTCGCGCATTCTACATTGCCATCCATTCACCATAATTGACATAACAATTCTATAGGAGTTTTGTCTCCTCATCCCCCGCCAAATGCGCCAACGGGATCAAGTCATGCAAGGATTTTATCACTACAACATCTCATGAACGCCCAAAATTTGGGCATTCTTTGGTATTTAAGTCTCCTTCACACAAGAGAGATCGAGATATCAATCTTTCTCCCTCCAGATGAAAGAAACTTAAATAGGGGCATCTGTCATACTTTAATTTTAACCCCCCTGAGATGTCATACCTTCAGGCTTTTCATCAGATCAAAACAGATACTCAGAACAGTCACTTGTTCATCTGGTGCTTAATTGAGGTTGTTCAGAAACAAAAGAGTTCAGGAAAAGGATCAATCAATAGAAGGATTAGTCTCTAATACAATCATAGGACTCAAAAAGCTTCATTCTATTTACCTATGATTGATTAGACACCCAATCATCTGGGCCCAAGTTTGCTTAGTTCACTAATCTAGGGTTTTGAGCCCATCAGGGACTAAAATCAGGGACTACATTTGGGAAACCCTAGAAAGCCCCAGGGCATCACTTAAAGGCTTCAATCATCTTCAAATGATCTATATAACAATATCCATTAGGCATTACACTTCAATTCAAGATCTACAGTCATCAATTTCATCTAGTCGACAATTAGGGTTTTTTAATCTTATTCACCTAGACAGTTGAGTTTTAATCAGGACATGGATCCAAAACTCAAAACACGGTTCAAGAACTTCTATTACCTTAATATAATCCATTCACATCACTCATTTGAGGAGGAGATCTTGATTCATCACAAAAGCCCGAAATTTCACTTCATTTGAAAAAGTCAACTGTACAAGGATCACCTTTGACTTTTAGGGTTTTGGGTCAAGACATGACTTTTAAGGATCAATATCATTAATATATGATTATTGAAGTCATTTAACCAAAGAAAATCAAGAAAATCAATCAAGAATAAAAAAGTCAAAGATTGACTTTTCATACTTTGAAATTTTTCTGAGTGTTTAAAGGTCTTTTTTTCAAAACTTCGGAAGAGAATATCTCAAAATTTCAAGTACAAACTGAAAAAAAAACTTTCAACATCAAAGTTGTAGATTTTTATCCAATGAACAACTTTGTCACATGTGATTTTTTGACTAGAAATCAACCATTGAAGTGATATGGAACTTCAAAGTTGCTGCCTTCATAAAACTAGCAAAGAAACCCAAGTTTTCTTCAAACTTTATGGGACTTTTTCACTAATTTCCCTAAGGATTTTGGGCAAACACCAAACTAATTAATTGAAGTACATGTTAAGAGCTTTCCAAATTGTGCTCAACCTTCTCCAAATTCATTTTGAGCTAAGAGATATGATTGATCAAAGCTAGGCATTTGAAGTGAAATTATAGGTCATTGTCGCGTGAAAAAAAATCAATCGGGGATGAGACACCTGATGCCTTCTTTGGGCTCGGGCTCAAGAAAATGATTTTTGTTTTTTCGACCAAACTTTTTATTGTTTCCAAAGTAGGAAAAGGAAAAAAGCTGCAATAACCTTAAAATTGGGGGAGAGATCTTGGGTAAGAGGGTTGGTTATACGAAGGGAAGGTATTAGCACCCAACGTATCTATAGTACTCTATAGGTTTCTTTTTTTTGTCCATTTCATTCTATGCTATTAGGGTTCTGTTATGAGATAGATGGGACCTAAGGTGTTTGTTTGATTATGCTCGCAAAGATCATCGCGATCCTCTGCATACATATCCCTTAGAGGGAATCAGAGCATCTGTAGCTCGGGTCTACGGGTGCTAAGGTTTGAGTGGTTTGAAAGAGAAGTTTTGCTCGCCAAGGAATAAGACCTCGTGCCTACGTATTCTCAAAGGGATGTTAAGAAAGTCAGAGCAATCGTAGTTCCCACTTATGCTAGTGGAAGCAAAGGATAAGAGACAAATGTCATCTAAATGCTCGATGTATCTAATCTATATCATCACATACATCTGTTTGTTTTTGTTTGAAAATTTTTCATTATAAGCCCTGGGCCATGCCATTTATGGTGCTTAGAATGATAAAGATGTTTTTTTGCCAGCCTTGTGGCAAAAACTTTCAATGAAGTCAGCCTTGTGACAAAAAGTTTTGATTAATCAGCCAGCCTTGTGGCAAAAGTTTCAATGAAGTCAGCCTTGTGACAAAAACTTTGATTAATCGGCCAGTATGGTGGCAAAAAGTTTTATTGATTAGCCAGCCTTGTGGCAAAAAAGTTAAGTTGATTGATTGATTGATTGATTGTTTGTGATGATATAGAAGAGATACTCCTATCATAGAGATGATAAATGTCTAACCTCCTAGGGTATTTGATTAGGATATTGGGGGTGCTTATAAGAAGCCCATGGGTCCTTGTACGAAGCCCAAGAGGAGGCTATCCGAGGGTCCTTGCATTGTAAGCCCAAAAGGAGGCTATGGGAGGGACTACCGAGGGTCCTTGCATTGTAAGCCCAAGAGGAGGCTATGGGAGGGACAATCGTTTGTACAAAGCCCAAGAGGAGGCATGGTATAGTTGGTTTGAGCTCTTAGAGCGATTTCACCGGGAAACCATACTCTATGTCCTAACCTAAACTAAAGGAGATTCTTTGCACGAAGCCCAATAGGAGGCTATGGGGAACCTAGTGTTGTACTAAGTTGAACAAGCACATGAACAAGTATGAACAAACATGAACAAACATGAATAAGTATGGAGAAGTACATATATATGACAAAGTGTGTGTGTACAATGGAGTTTATGAAGGAAATATACCTATAAGGATGATCAGTTTACCAAACAAGGTTATGTACACAGGGCTCGGGACTTATACTCGGGGAGAGGCCCATTGAGTTATCCATGGCTATGTAAACAAATATTTACAAAGGGGCTTGGGAATTATACCTACATGGAGGCCCATATTGATTTTTTTGGGAAGATTTAAAGAAAACCTTCATTTTTGATTTGTTGTTCGAAGTTAAAAAACAAATTGATCGAGGTATGTACAAAAAAGTGTATGTACAATGAAATACCTAATTTCATGTACGGGAATGAGACTTATACCTATGTGGAGGCCCATGTTTTATTTTATAAAACATGGTTGATTGTTTTGTTGAAAACAGTTTGAAAGGTTTTGTTTTTTGAAAGAAGTTTTCTGTTTTTTTGAAAAAAACTGTACAATGAAAAAGGAATGGGACTTATACCTATGTGGAGGCCCATGTTTTATTTTATAAAACATGGTTGTTTTGAAAAAGTTCGTCGTTTTGAAAACAATTTGAAAAAAGTTTTTGTTGAAAACAGTTGATCGTTTTGTTGAAAAACAGTTTGAATTTTTTGACAAAAGTCAACTTAATTAAGATAAAAACAAATTTTATGCTTAATTAAGACCTAAAAGATTAGGGTTTGATCACAAAAATATTTACAAGTGATTAGGTTTGAAAAATCAAATAAAAACAATATTTAAAGTATTAAAAAAACACTTAAAAACATGTCATTTTAAACCTAATAAAAACATATTAAATAAACATTTTTTTGTGATTGTTCTTGATATTCATAAAATATATGTGTTAAATAAAGAGTGTACAAAAAATGAAGCAAAAATGAATTGATTTGATTAGTTAATTAATTAGTTAAAATTGTAAAGAAATTGAAGAAAAATAGTGTTTAAAAAAAGGTTTTGGTCCCTAAGGGTGTTGAACCCACGACCTTATGCTTACCACTCAAAAACATAACCAACTGGACCACGCACGTGGTCTGATTAACAAAGGCAATGAATTGATTATATTTCAAACTCAATATTTAAATTTCCTTCGCAAAAAATGGCGCCAAGAACACCATCCCCATTTGAATTTGAAAATCTTCAAAACTGAACCAAATTGATCAAGTGAAGGGTCTATCTTACTCGTTTTTTCACAAGGAACATGATAGTACCATTTAATTTCATTTATTTTCACTCTAGGGCCATTGATTTTCTGATGAACACGAAGAACCCTAATTCTGAGATTGATCATGAAATCGTGTATGATTGATGAATTATGAAATTGATTGAGGGTTAATGATCAGTGATAGTGCATAAACAAGATGGCAAAGCAATATTTCATTTATGATGCATGATTCATATAGTTTGAAGTTCAAGTGCACTTACCTCAAAAACGGCCAAACTGAGAATTGAATTTTGATCTGGAGGTGTTACAAATGCTTTGTAACGATCTGGATAGCTTCACTGATGATTATGGAAGGTGTCTGGATGCTTAGAGTGAATTGAAAACACCTGGAACAGTTGGTGGTACTCGATCTGCAGTAGGAGCAAGTGAGAATCGAGCTTGATGATTCTGATGTTTCAGGTTGATGATGAGTGTTTGGATAGTTCATATGTGATATATATGAGGTGTGGGAAGTGTTAACTTGGACAAAAATGAGCTTGAATGAAAATTGGCATGATAAGGCTCATTATGTGCATATATGGAAATGAGGTGGTGGTTTTGAGATTTGAGGTGTTTTGGGGTGTATGAGTGGTTCAAACACATCCCATATGATGTTTATGAGTTGCTAGAACCATCACTTTGGCCATCACTTCAAGGGTTTGGATTTTGCCCTTTCTCACTCTTTGAAACATAGAAACTTGGAACTTAAGAAAGAAGAGAGAAAACCAATGCTTGGAAAGGTTTTGGTGTGAGTTTGAAGGTGATTTGAACCTCTATTTATAGGCCAAGAGTTCTGAACTCAAACCTTTGCAAGTTGATCAAAGAGTGATGATTTGGCTTAAGAGATAAAATGGAATCTTTCACATTTAATGCAAAATGGTTAAAGTGACTTAACCATGGTTATTCTTCCAAGCTTCTTATCTCTTTCCTATCTGATCTCAAACCAGAAAATATCTCTCAATTATTGCATTATTGTGTCATTACTTGCATTATAGGCCATATAGTATTGAAACTTAGTGAAAATGGCTTGAAATTTCATGCATAAGGTTCACTAATGTCAAAATTCAAAACCATAGCTATGCTCCATATTTTTTCATGCTCTTGGACATTTTAGAAAGCTCTTGTTATGTACTTCAAATCCCTAGTTGAAAGTTTCTTCAAGACCTTTAAGGAAATGGGTGAAAAAGATCCATGAACTTTGAAGAAAGTGAGATTTTAAGTGCATTTTTCAAAAGATACCAACTTTGAAGCTCCATATCTCTTAAATGGTTGACCTTATGGAAACAAATTATATGTGACAAAGTTGTTCATTGGATAAAAATCTTCAACTTTCATGTTGGAAGTTATTTTCAGTTTGTAGGTGAAATTTTGAGAAATTCTCTTCCAAAGTTTGGAAAAAACCATTGAAAATACTTAGAAATTTTTCTAAGTATGGAAAGTCAAACTTTTGACTTTTTGATTCTTGATTAATTTCCTTGATTTTCTTTGATCAAATGACTTCATATATCATATATTGATGATTTAAAACTTCAAAAGTCATGATTGACCAAAATTCCCAAAAGTCAATGGTGATCTTGTACAATTGACTTTTTCAGACGAATCGCGTTTCTGGAGATTTCAAACGAACCAAGCTATCCTCACCAAATGAAGGGTATGAATGGATAATATTGAGGAATTAGAGGATATTGAACCATGGTTTGAGTTGTGGCACCATGTCTTGATTAAAAAGTCAGTTGTTCAGATGAATTAGGTCAAAAACCCTAATTGTCGACCAGATGAAATTGATGTCTGTGGGTCTTGAATTGAGATACAATTTCCATTGTATATTGTCATAGGGATTATTTGAAGATGATTAAAGCCTTTGATTGATGCCCTGGAGCTTTTTAGGGTTTCCCAAATGTGATCCCTGATTTTCAGTCCCTGATAGTTCAAAACCCTAATCTGAGGATTTGTTTGATCAATCTCTGTGTGAGGGATGTCTTGAACCAATAAATTAGGTCAAGATAATGCACTTGGGGTCTTGAAGTCATGTCCCAAGCCATTAGGTCAAATTCTGAGCAAAAGTCAGGAGTATGCTGTCTTCAGTCAAAACCCTAATTTGGTCGATTCAAGGCTTTTTAGCTTATTGAAGTGAATCTTTGAGGATCAAATGTTTATTATTGATGAAGATAGTTATTTTGAGATGAAGGGAGAACAAAACCCTAATTGATTGTTGCTTGTACTGATGAGTGTTTCTTGATTAAACCCTGCAGAGCACAAGTAGCAAACACAAGCTATGCAATTTGTTAGAGATGCAAATGATGCATATGCAGATGATATGAGGTGGTATCTTAGGTCAAAAATTGGGGTATGACAGATGCCCCTATTTAAGTTTCTTCAACCTGAGATATGAAGATTGAAAATCTTCGTTTTGATAAGGTGGAAGAGACTTAAATATCAGAAGACGCGAATTTTGGACCTAAGATACCAAAATTGCGAATGATGCAAGGATGTCTAGGGGATATAAAGAACCGACTCCACTGAGGACAAGAGATCGGGAAGGATGTCTCAATCCGTTTTTAGGAAGAGAATTCGTTTTATTGGGAAAGCAAGTGTATGCTTCACTGGGGAATGATAGCTTTGTAAGAAAAGCTTACCTATCAACATTACCGACTATCAGCATGGGGATAGACTTGTTTAATAATGCGAAGGTGAAAGGTATGAAACTATATTACCGACAATCAACATTGTGATAGACTTGACAAGGTAAATACATTTCAAAGGTTCGGTTAATATTACCGACTATCAGCATTGTGATAGACATGTTAAATAATATAACCAGAACAAAAAGTTACCAACTACCAGCCTCGTGATAGCGGTTTTGAAGACATGATCAATTATTAGCCGAGTGATAAAATGAACCTGGAGACTTTTCTAGGGAAATTACTGGTTATTCAGCCTTATGAACAGTAATAAGGCCCTGATTGTCACATGGTCTTCATGGTTGATTTCCTTGAGAGGAAAAAATCTTTTGGAAGAGACATTAGCTGCTCGGATGATGAGGCTATTGCTTATGGTTCTATTTGTCACGACTCTATTTGGTAGAATCGGAATTTGAATCTTTGGTAAAGACAGGGTTCTAACCAAGAATGAATTGGAAAGAAACAGTCAAATAAGACTTTGTGCCCATGAGGAATAAACTCGAATGGGGATTTTCTCCTTTGTTTTGAGAGGAGAAACTAAAGCAACCTTCTTCCACGAGGAATGATCTCAATGGGGAACTGGAAAAAGAAGATGTTCTTTCTGCTTATGGGTGACAACCTACTTGAGAGATGACACGCCCATACCTGTTTCTTTTTGGAGATAGATACATCCTAAACAAGTGATTTATAAAGCAAACATTGAAAAATGCAAGAATGCATAAATGATGCAAGTATGTATGCATGATGAATGTCATGAATGTAGCATGCATGCTGACGATACTGACAGATAAAGAAGTGTATACTGGAGGAGGACCGATGTCGCAGTACAACCAGATACTCGGCAAATGTTATTCAACACGGTGCAGATAACACGGGTATTGAATGGTGTGTCATGCTTTCAACTTCTCTGGGGAAGACAGGCATCTTTTCCTATTGGGATGGAAGAACTTCTTTGCTGGAGATGAAAGATCTTCTTCACTGGGGATAAAAGAATTTCTTCTACCACGAGGGGCAATTGATTCAGGAATTCTTTTTGGGATAAGAATACCGTTGTCTCATAATTTCTTTTGAAGAAGAGAACAATTCTTGGGGAGAATCCTTTTGTTCATCCTATGGAGACAACTGCCGATGTTCCTTCTGTTGTTCACAACTCAAAGGAAAGTTCCGCTTTTATTTTAAAAAAGAAAAGTGAAGTAAATTCATTTAAAACTATTTTTTTCTTTTTTTCTTTCAAAAGTGAATAACACAATTAAAGCGTCATTTTGCAAGCTAAAAGAAATTAGGAATTGCAAACAAATGGGCACAAGGCTCAAATTTATTTAATAGGATGGTAATCAGCTAAAGGCGTGATTCAGTAGAGTATTTACAAAAGTTGGAAATGGTAAATATGCGGAAAAGGCTACATTGAAAACAATAACCACTATTCTCCCTAACAACTTTGAGTTCCAAATGTGTTTGTCGCTTCAGATTAGCGATGATTTGATGGAAGATCATTTGATGAAAAAGACTCTTCAGGTGACGAAGTACAGACTGATGCAGTTACTTTGTCATTATTACTTAATTTTTGCCTAGATTGCCCTTTCAGGTTTTCTATCTACCAGGATAATTTTTTCTGTTTATTGTCTCTAATTTTTGCATGGACCGCCCTTTCGGGTTTTCAGTCCACCGAGACGCTCATTTTTGCCTAAGTCGCCCTTTGCGGGTTTTCGACTTACCGAGCTGTTCTTTTGTATTTTTAGACAAAGTATTTCTTGACTGCATCAGCATTCACAGGATACGGGAGTTCATCACCATCCATGGTTGCAAGAGTCATGGCGCCGCCAAAAAATGTTCTTTTGACAACATACGGGCCTTCGTAATTAGGAGACCATTTGCCCCTAGATTCTGGTTGAAAAGACAATATCTTTTTAAGCACGAGGTCGCCTTCTTGAAATTCACGAGGTCGAACCTTTTTGTTGAAGGCTTGTTTCATCCTTGCTTGGTATAACTGTCCATGGCATAGAGCAGTCATACATTTTTCTTCGATTAAGTTCAACTCATCGTATCTGCTTTGACACCATTCAGCCTCTGATAACTTAGTCTCCATGAGGAATCTCATTGACGAGATTTCAACTTCTACGGGGAGCACAGCTTCCATGCCGTATACTAGAGAAAAGGGAGTTGCCCCTCTTGAAGTACGCACTGAAGTACGGTACCCATGTAAAGCAAATGGCAGCATTTCGTGCCAGTCTTTGTAAGTGACGACCATTTTCTGGACGATCTTCTTAATGTTTTTGTTAGCGGCTTCAACAGCGCCATTCATTTTTGGTCTGTAAGGAGAAGAGTTATGAAGCTCAATCTTGAATTCCTCACATAGTTCTTTCATAATTTTGTTGTTCAAGTTCGAACCATTGTCAGTAATGATCTTGCTTGGAATGCCGTATCGGCAAATGAGGTTGTTCTTGATGAACCTTACAACCACTTGTCTTGTAACGTTGGCGTAAGATGCTGCTTCGACCCATTTGGTGAAGTAATCAATTGCCACTAAGATGAAACGATGACCGTTTGAAACTTTTGGTTTGATCATTCCAATCATGTAGATACCCCACATGGAGAAAGGCCATGGAGATGAGAGAACGTTGAGTAGAGTCGGTGGCACATGGATCTTATCTGCTTAGATCTGGCACTTGTGACATCTCTTCACGTGTTTATAACAATCAGATTCCATTGTCAACCAATAGTATCCTGCTCTTAACATTTTCTTGGACATTGCATGCCCATTTGAATGGGTTCCAAAGGACCCTTCATGCACTTCATGCATTAACATGTCTGCTTCGTGTCTGTCAACGCATCTGAGCAAAACCATGTCGAAGTTTCTTTTGTGTAGCACATCTCCGTTCAGGAAGAAACTTCCAGAAAGCCTTCTTAGAGTTTTCTTATCTTTGTTTGATGCCCCAAGTGGGTACTCTTGAGTTTGAAGGAAGCGTTTGATGTCGTGGAACCACGGTTTATCATCGATGACTGCTTCAGTTGCAAACACATAGGCGGGCCTTTCAAGGCACGTGATTCTGACTGTAGGCATATCGTTCCAGTGATTTGTAACACCCCAATTCTACCCAAAGCATTTAGGCAAGAAAATATCAGAGTATTTAAACTTTCATACAACACAATTAGGATGTTACACTAAGTAACCAAACAAACACCTAGAAAACAAACGGACATCAGCGATGCCAAAAGCATACAACACCTGCCAATAAAACGATACATAACACACGGAAGATATGAACATATATATATATATATATATATATATATATATATATATATATATATATATATATATATATATATATATATATACATAAAGCTCTCGCTCTCAAAGAGGAGTTTTCCAAAATAAAGTGTTTACAATACACAATGGCACATTATCACATATACATGTTCAAAAGAGTCATATACAAATAAATAACAACAGACTCCCGACTACCCGGTGTTATGTATCAGAGCGACCGACAATACCAACTGGGGAACTACCTGATCCAAAAGACTCCCAAAGCGGCTAATCTGCAGGATGCCACTCAAGCATCAAATCAGCAGAAGGGTGAGAATATAATTCATAATGAAAGCATGACAATTATAGTAATGCCAACAAGTATCACCAATAATCATACAACAAAGTAATTCACTAAGTCAACCACAATCAATATATAAGTAATGCGACACATGAATGGTAACATAAATTATAAAGACTGACGATGATGAATGAGACTCGACTATGCATATGCATGTGGTACCAAATCCGGAGTAAAACTCCTCCTTGTCATTATGACAAATACACCTGCCGAGCATTATGCTGGGACTTTATTCCACTCAGGAAGCCCGCAGGCTGTCGTCATCGAGCACGCAGCTCCCACTGATGACCTCTTGCCACTCAGGCTAATATAACGTTACCGAGCATTAAGCTTCTACTGGTAACCATCCCGCAGGCCATCTGTTAACAGCATTCCGCCATTAACGTATTGAAATGTTATGCTGTGCAAATATATGACTCTATTACACGACAACAACATCATCAACAATATAACACGATCATACATTCACGTTACATCGTTTATATTCTATCCAAAAGGATGAATCACCAATTAATAACATCGTTATCAATTACATCACACCATAATTACCACACAGGCATTAATAAGCACACAACACACATTCACCGTTAAAACATATTGGCCATATCGGCATAAATGATCGCATAATTGCATCACATCAATTAATATTGGCCATTGGCCCACAACTCCATCAATACATCATCAACAAGTTGTAATAACAACAATTCAACAATGATAATACATCATTCTCATAACAACAATTACTTGCCATAAGGCCACACATCATGTTAATAACAAACAACCAAACATTGTCACATATCAAGAATGAACATTCATTAATACATAACACATATGAACATGATCTCATGTTATCGACAACTAATCACATACCTCGTACCAATATGGTAACATTCACACAACACATCATCATGATTTATCATGCACTAGTTCACAAAACCATTTATGAAAATCAACCAACCACTACTACATCCTACATCATCATATAGAACATGGAAATAGCTTCCGAACGTTTCAAACAACACATAAAACGAACACCCGAGTTAAAAGATACGACCTTTCTAAGTTTGGAAAACATAAACATACTTCATAAGTTAACCCTACATAGTTCTATCACTAAATCCTAATAAAAATAATAGGATACTACATCCTATGAATCATTTAATTAAATCATAGTATAGTTCATTGCGTTAGCTTTCCAACGCTTCGAACGGCGACAAAATCGGAGTTACGGTTCAAGAGTTACGAAGTTTCAAAGTTTTGGAAAAACAGAAAATGCTGTTGTCCGCTTCAGCTCCGCTCAGCGGACCTTCGCAGAGAATTTTCTGCAACATAACCTCCGCTCAGCGGACCCACCTCCGCTCAGCGGACCTGCGTAAACCCAGAAAAAACCAGAACGAAGCAGAACGGTTCTAACCCTCTTATACCCACCAAAACCACTCCAAAACATCATTATAACACCAATACAACACATACAAACCATAGAAACAACCTAACATCAAACTTTTCAAGGTTGATTCATCAATCTATCTCAAAACCTAACTTTTTATTCAAACTCAATGAAGCCATGGAAAAGGAAAACAAACATGATCAATCACCATAACACAACAAGGATATCATTTAATCATCATACAATCATTCTCAAACAAACTTAAATCAAACAAAGACCACACAAGAAAATTGTGGAAATTGGAACAAGAAGAACAAGAACAAGAACAAGACTATAAGAATCATACATCTAAGATAAATTAGATTCACCCCGTTACCTTGCTATTGTGACGATCGGCAATCAATTCGGTTGAGAATCCTCCACTTTCTCTTGTTTTTCCCCTTTGCTCTTCTTCTTCCTCTCTTCTCTTTCTTTCTCTTCTCTTTCTTTCCATCCCTTTCTCACAAATATCTCCTTCTTATAAGGAAAATATTTATCCCGCGGAAATGACCAAAATGCCCCTACGCTCAAATATCGTTCAAACGCCCCAAAACGCGGAATATTACCTTAATGATATTTCTAGCACCAAAAATATGAAAACCTTCAATTAAATATTAGTCCACCATCCCGAACTAATACCGACTGAAACGACTCCAAAAACGGTAAAATTCCAATAAACGTCACAAACGTCCAAATCAAGTATATACTTATTTTTTCGGGCGTTACAAATCTCCCCCACTTAGAAGATTTCCTTCCTCGGAAATATCCCAAACACAAACGAACTTGGATACGCTCTCGCATCCGACTAACCAACTATCAAGCCACGGAAGCAACGACACAATCAGCACCAACAAAGAATCACTCTAGCTAAAAGCCAAACCACCAAAACACAACAACGGCAACGAGATGCAATGCCCATACAATGTACTCATCGACTAACACCAAAACACAAGAAATAACCAAGACACAACCAACAAGAACAAGATGCAATGCCCATCCAATGCACTTGTCAACCAAACCGCAACCATATTGTTACCCTCATCAAACAAAGGCAACACACCTCTAATCCCCCATCCAAGGAATTAGCTACATGTACTCGAACCATCACCATGGAAACGAGACATCATCTTAGATAAGGACATAAAGCTCCACGACATATACAACTTCTGAAGAGCCTCTACAAAACTAGAACACCAACATCCCGGTCACACAACATCCAAACAACCGTGCCAAGACATAGCAGCCAAACATGTAACCAAAACATCTAGTGGTCTTTTCATTCCTACCACGTCCACTGTCCAAAATTTGAACTCTAACAATTCATACACATACGAACCGCGTCATTCACGCTTCCGATGTGCACTCTGATTTCCCACAACAAACAGATTTACCAATTACATATCCAACTTCCAGACCTTTCTAGTATTCACCAGAAACTCATTGTTCTCTCTTAGCATACTCAACCTCTTAATATGCTGTGTCAGCTTGCACACCAGACAAAAGTCTTTGTATTATCCAATTCAAAGGCAAAAAGCTAATCCAAACACATCCTTGTTTCACAACACAAGCCCTCATAGATCCTTAAGTGACCAAACCGTCCTCTCAGTCTGACCATCCGTTTGAGGATGATACGCCAAACTCAAACGCAACTTCGTACCCAAAGTACTTTGCGAACCTTCTCAAAATTTCCGAAATAAACCTCGGATCTCAATCTAAACAATACCTTTCGAAACACCATGCAAACAAACAAACCAACAAACAATTTTATCAACATACCACTCGCCAGTACTCCCATCGGTTAATCCATTCTTATCGAAATAATGTGAGCAGACTTCGTCAATATATCCACAATAACCCAAATCACCTCACAATTACTCGATGTCCTCGGCAAACCAGAAACAAAATCCATAGAAATGCTATTCCACTTCTACTCAGGAATGGATAACAGTTACATGAAACCAGACGACTCCTGACAAGTCAAACACAATTAAACAAAACCCTTCATATCCTTCTTCATTACCTTGCCACTAAAAATGACCTTCTCAAATCTTGATACATCTTAGTAGCATCAGGATGAATACTCAAATCACTATGACGCACTTCATCCAAAGTCCTCTTTTCAAATCTGAACATTAGGAATACAAACTTGATCATGACATCCCATGACATTGCTTTTATCAATCCGAAGATCACCATCTTTATCTTTGACTAATAAATGTCATCTTATCAACCCATTCAAATCCGATTTCTGACCTTTTCTAATCTCATCAAGAATACCATAAGTAAGCTTTCACATATAAAGCTCAACACTTGAAGAAGTCGCTTTACGAACCAAACTCAAATCTCACAACTGTTTCAACAATCACAATACTCGAATCATCGACATAGACGTATGCAATGGTTTCTCATATTAAACTCGTCCTGATCAAATGAATACTTCAAACTCTTGTAGTCACGTACACACACAAATCTAGATCCGAAAAATTAGTGCCTTCAAATTTCCCAAACAGAAATAACAACTGCCAACTCTAAATCTTGTGACAGATAAATCCTTTCAAAAATCTTAACTTGCATAAAAGCATAAACCACCAGTTACCCCTTGAACATTCACTTCACTCGACCAAAAACTCACATAAGGAGACTTAGCAAACAACTTCTTCTCCCCAACGCGGACAAAACAATTCCCAAATAATTAGCATGATCATCTTCACACTGATAATACCTATACCTCAATTCAAACTTGCAACACAAACAAGCTCAAACCAATTTGATCCATCAAAATATCAATCCTCGAAAGTGGATACTTTTCCTTAACTGTCACTTTTCTCAATTGTCTAAAATCGACACAAAGCCTCATAGAACCTTCCTTCTTAACCAACAAAACACATGCACCCTACGGCAACACGCTCGAACGAACAAACCTCTTCTCAAGAAAATCATCAAGTTGACTCCTCAACTCTTCCAACTCAGAAGTTGGCATCCGATACGGAACCCTCGACACCATAATAGTTCTAGGAACTAAATCCGTCAAAACAGAACTCCAAGACAAAAATTCCCCTTTTTCCACGACGAATCACTTAACCCTTCAAGAAACACTTATACAAATGCACAACTATCCGCAATTCCCACAATTGCTCTTCCTCAAGAACATCCAAAGTCGTCGACAACATAAACAACATCGTACCACCTTGCACCAACTCATTCACTTCCAATATTATCAAACTAGCGAGATAAGCCTATCACGTCCAATACGAGTCCGTCTACTATCAACAAGAGATTAAGGGTGATAAAGTCCTCAATTTGTCAATAGGTAGCCGACAATCATAATAGAGTATAAACTTTCAGTACCAACTTTAATAGTATTCTTTTCCAACTTTTGCTCATAGCACAGAAGCACTATGATTCCATAATTCACAAATCTCTCAAGATTATCTGAACCAGCTAACACCGACGTCCGGTAGCTACGTACCAAAACACTTCTAACAATATCTCAAAACAAAATATCTGAGATCCTACTCATCTCTTCATATTCCTAATTCTTACTCGAGTTTCAGAACATTTCCAACAACGTCAATAACTCCTACAACAAAGTCTACCACAATGCTTTCCTTAATCATTGATCCAACAACGACACCTCACACAAGGCTACTCAAACAACAACTTCATAGTCCATCAGTAGCGTCAGAGCATCACAACTCTCTAAATTCCATTCCTTAGAAATAACCAAAATCTACTCTGAGACACTCCAACTTGATTAACAACCAAAGTCTTAAGTCCAAGTCGCCTTCACTTCAGAAAACAACAAATTCCAACAACACTAGTACTGCTGCCCTCAATAGCATACTAACATCTTGCAACTGAAACATATCCGAGAAGCATATCTTCTCCCCCACTTAGCTTCAAACCACTCCTGCACACAACCGGCTAGAGGCACAACAAGTACTGAAAGTGCTCCACACACTTATGACATACTGAGGAATTAAACAACATTATACAACACTGGCCGGACAGACCAACCAGGCTCTGATACCACTAATGTAACACCCCAATTCTACCCAAAGCATTTAGGCAAGAAAATATCAGAGTATTTAAAATTTCATACAACACAATTAGGATGTTACACTAAGTAACCAAACAAACACCTAGATAACAAACGGACATCAGCGATGCCAAAAGCATACAACACTTGCCAATAAAACGATACATAACACACGGAAGATATGAACATATATATATATATATATACATAAAGCTCTCGCTCTCAAAGAGGAGTTTTCCAAAATAAAGTGTTTACAATACACAATGGCACGTTATCACATATACATGTTCAAAAGAGTCATATACAAATAAATAACAACAGACTCCCGACTACCCGGTGTTACGTATCAGAGCGACCGACAATACCAACTGGGGAACTACCTCTTCCAAAAGACTCTCAAAGCGGCTAATCTGCAGGATGCCACTCAAGCATCAAATCAGCAGAAGGGTGAGAATATAATTCATAATGAAAGCATGACAATTATAGTAATGCCAACAAGTATCATCAATAATCATACAACAAAGTAATCCACTAAGGCAACCACAATCAATATATAAGTAATGCGACACATGAATGGTAACATAAATTATAAAGACTGACGATGATGAATGAGACTCGACTATGCATATGCATGTGGTACCAAATCCGGAGTAAAACTCCTCCTTGTCATTATGACAAATACACCTGCCGAGCATTATGCTGGGACTTTATTCCACTCAGGAAGCCCACAGGCTGTCGTCATCGAGCACGCAGCTCCCACTGATGACCTCTTGCCACTCAGGCTAATATACCGTTACCGAGCATTAAGCTCCTATTGGTAACCATGCCCGCAGGCCATCTGTTAACAGCATTCTGCCATTAACGTATTGAAATGTTATGCTGTGCAAATATATGACTCTATTACACGACAACAACATCATCAACAATATAACACGATCATACATTCACGTTACATCGTTTATATTCTATCCAAAAGGATACATCACCAATTAATAACATCGTTATCAATTACATCACACCATAATTACCACACAGGCATTAATAAGCACACAACACACATTCACCGTTAAAACATACTGGCCACATCGGCATAAATGATCGCATAATTGCATCACATCAATTAATATTGGTCATTGGCCCACAACTCCATCAATACATCATCAACAAGTTGTAATAACAACAATTCAACAATGATAATACATCATTCTCATAACAACAATTACTTGCCATAAGGCCACACATCATGTTAATAACAAACAACCAAACATTGTCACATATCAAGAATGAACATTCATTAATACATAACACATATGAACATGATCTCATGTTATCGACAACTAATCACATACCTCGTACCAATACGATAACATTCACACAACACATCATCATGATTTATCATGCACTAGTTCACAAAACCATTTATGAAAATCAACCAACCACTACTACATCCTACATCATCATATAGAACATGTAAATAGCTTCCGAACGTTTCAAACAACACATAAAACGAACACCCGAGTTAAAAGATACGACCTTTCAAAGTTTGGAAAACATAAACATACTTCATAAGTTAACCCTACATAGTTCTATCACTAAATCCTAATAAAAATAATAGGATACTACATCCTATGAATCATTTAATTAAATCATAGTATAGTTCATTGCGTTAGCTTTCCAACGCTTCGAACGGCGACAAAATCAGAGTTACGGTTCAAGAGTTACGAAGTTTCAAAGTTTTGGAAAAACAGAAAATGCTGTTGTCCGCTTCAGCTCCGCTCAGCGGACCTTCACAGAGAATTTTCTGCAAAAGAACCTCCGCTCAGCGGACCCACCTCCGCTCAGCGGACCTGCGTAAACCCAGAAAAAACCAGAACGAACCAGAACGGTTCTAACCCTCTTATACCCACCAAAACCACTCCAAAACATCATTATAACACCAATACAACACATACAAACCATAGAAACAACCTAACATCAAACTTTTCATGGTTGATTCATCAATCTATCTCAAAACCTAACTTTTTATTCAAACTCAATCAAGCCATGGAAAAGGAAAACAAACATGATCAATCACCATAACACAACAAGGATATCATTTAATCATCATACAATCATTCTCAAACAAACTTAAATCAAACAAAGACCACACAAGAAAATTGTGGAAATTGGAACAAGAAGAACAAGAACAAGAACAAGACTATAAGAATCATACATCCAAGATAAATTAGATTCACCCCCTTACCTTGCTATTGTGACGATCGGCAATCGATTCGGTTGAGAATCCTCCACTTTCTCTTGTTTTTCCCCTTTGCTCTTCTTCTTCCTCTCTTCTCTTTCTTTCTCTTCTCTTTCTTTCCATCCCTTTCTCACAAATATCTCCTTCTTATAAGGAAAATATTTATCCCACGGAAATGACCAAAATGCCCCTACGCTCAAATATCGTTCAAACGCCCCAAAACGCGGAATATTACCTTAATGATATTTCTAGCACCAAAAATATGAAAACCTTCAATTAAATATTAGTCCGCCATCCCGAACTAATACCGACTGAAACGACTCCAAAAACGGTAAAATTCCAATAAACGTCACAAACGTCCAAATCAAGTATATACTTATTTTTCCTGGCGTTACATGATTGACTTTGAACATGGAAGAGAGAGTAGCCAAGGCATCTGCCATTCGATTCTGATCTCGAGGTATATGATGCAATTCAACCTTGTTGAAGAAAGTCAACAGACGTCTTGCATCATCTCTGTATGGAATCAAGCCAGGGTGGTATGTTTCCCACTTGTCTTTAATTTGGTTGATCACGAGAGCTGAATCTCCATATATGTCGAGGATCTTGATCCTTATGTCAATGGCTTCTTCGAGACCCATGATACAAGCTTCATATTCTGTGACATTGTTGGTACAATCAAATAGCAATCTAGCAGAGAATGGGATATGAGTACCCTTGGGAGTGATGATAACTGCCCCAATTCCATTGCCAAAACCGTTAACTGCTCCATCGAAAATTAGGCCCCATCTTGATCCAGGATCAGGACCTTCTTCAGGTAACGGTTCGTCACAATAGTTCATCTTCAAGTACATGACATCTTCGTCAGGAAAATCAAACTTGAGAGATTGATATTCATTAATTGGCTGATGTGCCAAATGATCGGAGAGAATGCTTCCTTTGACTGCTTTTTGAGCACGGTACTTGATGTCATATTCGGATAACAGCATTTGCCATCGGGCAATCCTTCCTGTTAAGGCAGGCTTTTCAAAGACGTACTTGATCGGATCCATTTTGGAGATTAACCAAGTAGTATTGTTGATCATGTATTGGCGGAGATGTTTTGAAGCCCAAGCCAAAGCACAACATGTTTTTTCGAGCATGGAGTAACGAGACTCACAATCTGTGAATTTCTTACTCAGGTAATAGATGGCATGCTCCTTCTTACCGGTTTCATCTTGCTGTCCAAGCACACAACCCATGGATTCTTCTAACACGGTAAGGTACATGATTAGTGGTCTTCCTTCAACTGGAGGAATCAATATTGGTGGTTCTAACAGGTATTCCTTGATACTGTCGAACGCTTTCTGGAAATCTTCAGTCCATACAACCCCTTGATCTTTGCGGAGAAGCTTGAAAATTGGCCCACAAGTAGCAGTCATTTGAGAGATAAATCTGGAGATATAGTTCAATCGTCCAAGAAATCCTCTTACTTGCTTTTCAGTTTTTGGTGCAGGCATCTCTTAAATAGCTTTGACTTTGTCGGGATCTACTTCAATACCTCTTTGGCTGACAATTAAACCTAAGAGTTTTCCAGATTTAACCCCAAAAGTACATTTGTTAGGATTCAAGCGAAGCTGATATTTCCTTAGTCGTTGAAACAACTTCAAAAGGTATTCAATATGTTCTTCTTCTGTGCTGGACTTGGCTATCATGTCGTCCACATAAACTTCAATTTCTTTATGCATCATGTCATGAAAGAGAGTAGTCATTGCCCTTTGGTAAGTTGCGCTTGCATTCTTTAATCCAAATGGCATCACTTTGTAGCAAAAGGTACCCCATGGGGTGATGAAAGATGTCTTCTCCATGTCTTCGGGAGCCATCATGATCTGATTATAACTGGAGAATGTAACACCCCATTTCTACCCGACAAATATATATAAATCAGAGTTTTCAAAAAATTTCTCAATAAACAAATGAGGTGTCACATAATAAAAACAAAACAAATCAACTCGTCGCATAAAGCGGATACATAGCACCTTTGAAATAGAATAACTTATTTTATCAAAACACAGCAGAATCACTTCAGAATGTATTCAATAAAATATCCTTAGTTAACTTATCATTTTGTTCAACCAAGATAACACAATTAAACAACAACATCATGAATGACATAAATCGTTCCCCCCAGAGTGCTACGTATCATAGCGACAACCGATTCGAGTAACGACAACTAAATCTTCATACTTGAATACGTGCACATTACCAATATAAAGGCAACGGCGAAACAAGAAAAAAGGGTGAGATATCAAATCATATAAGTGGGCATATGATAAATTGCATGCTAGGATTCAGACATATAAAATCATCACATCACAAGTATCAATAGCTACTATACACATCATACTCCTACAGTTCATTAATCTCACATACTTTTCATCACACAACAAGTCATAATCATGTAAATAGTATCATCTAATAAATTTCACATATTCAAGTAAGCACAAAATTCAATAGTATAATACTCAAAAGATTTCAATACTATTATCCCAAATATAAACACAATCCATCATTATCACATATTCACACGTTTAACCAATTATATATCAAAACATCACCAAATCCAATTATCACATCTCATGTACACATGACAATCACATAAATGCATATATTCAAACATCACTTAACCTCAATGTGACTCAATGCAAGACATGTGACTCTATGCATGTGGTACCCAATGTGGACCCAAAGTTCCACCGCTTCCGATTCATATAGAATCTAGCCACGCTTCAGATCCGGACAAGATCAAAGCCACCAAACGTAAACATATAGTTTACCGCTTTCCGAATTCACTCTAGAATCCAAGCCTCGCTTATGTTTCAAAGCAAACCACCTTTGTTTCAAGGCATCCATGATATGAATGTATGTACAATGTTAATCAAACATATGCAATTAAGATCATCTCTACCATCTTAATATTTAGCATATCACAATAATTCAACTCGATGAATTATCCACCAATTGTACACAACATTCACAACACATACATATCATTCACATATAAATGGTCAATTACTCAATTACGATACACAAAATCCAATTAACACTAGTAACCATACTATCTCATGTTAATTCTCATTTTGCCAATTATATATGAACATACACATTTAAAATCAAGCAATTAATCATTAAAATTAATGCTATCCAACTACCCACAGAGAATCAATATCAAAACAACATCATTGAGATAATAATATATATTTCTCAACATACATATTCAAGTCAAAACACAATTACGGATAACTTCTCAAAATATCGTAATTTACCGACAAACCAAATAGTTGATCTAATTCCAAATTATATTCTAATCAATTAAACACATTGAAATTAATTCAACTATTAATTTAATCAACCAAATAATAATCACACTATATTAATTTAATTCACTTCTATTTCTACTCCATTTCTAATTTTCTAGCATTCTATTGCTCAAGACCATTTTTATTAAAAAGAATATCGCGCTAGCTTTCTAACGCCTCGAACGGAGACTCAAACGGAGTTACGGTTCAAAAGATATAAATTGTTAAAGTTCTAATAAAAAAACAAACACCGACGTTATACACTGACAACTCTAAACATGTCAGAATTACTCAAAACGAATAAAAATATGACTCTTAATAATTCAAAACAACTCTGACAACTTATTGTCGACTCTAACAACTCTATTGACAACTCTATTGACAATTCTATTAAATTATTATAATTTATTTATAAAGAATATTTAAACCAAACACAATTTCAGTCGATTCGTAAAATGTCACAATTTCAACAAAATAACACCACCACATTAATCTACTAATTAAACTTAACTACCACGTAAATTTTTATCAAATTCCGGACAACTAATTATACCGTTTAATTCGACTATTTCGATCAAACGGGACTGTTTGAATTGCATAGCACCACTAATTCTAAAATTCACTCTGATGAGTCAGTTAATAATAAAAAATGGGGCGGACATGTAGCTGTGCAAGGTTTTGGAATAACATAATCATAATATAACTATATCAGTTATGTTTTACTCATATATAGATATATCTATAATCATAGTGAATATATTAGACCACACCCCTTTCATTCTTTCATCATGTGGAAAATAAAGTTTTTCTTAAACATGAATTTTAAACATGGATTATATTCTATTCATTGCTCTCACTTTTGTGGTATGTTTTTATATATTCATTTTACTCAAGGAAACGAATTATTCCTCACCGGTGGCACAGTACAGAGAAAAACAAATCCAAATATATACTTTGTCCCTGTGAATGAACCGCAGGGTAAGATATTTGCTCAAACCCTCTCATTAACAGACCAACAATTAAAGTAGCACCTCAAATTCATATATTTTATGGCATACATCCCACTTCAAACAATCAATTAACACAAGTAATAATAATAATCTACACATCTAATTTCCCCACATACAATTGTTCATAGGCCCCATTATAGGAAGAGAACCCCACCCTTACCTTATAAATGGAAGTAACTCAATGGGTCTCCAATTGCATCTTCAATTTGACACCATGAGTAGAAATCTCCAAGCTTCTTCTTCTTCTCCTCCAAGACTTGCCTCTTTCTCTTCTAACTTTGTTTTCTCCAAATGACAACACTACACTTCATATCTCTAAAACCCTAATTTTATCATTCTAATTGGGCTTAGTCTTTCACTTCTTTTTCACAAACTAATTTAGGCCCAATAAGAATAATAACTCAAAATAACAATATATCACTTTAAATAATATTCCACCGATATAATAATTCCGACTTATAAATAATATTGTTCTTAATATTATTTTCCGACTTCAATTTAATAATTCCAAATGTGCCCTTAAATAACATCGACAATCCAAATTCGACTAAATCGAATATTTCCGGTCTAATCTCAATTACTCAGAAAATTCCCAAAACTTCAAATATTCTTCCAATAATATTTCTAATACTGAAAATATCAAAACTCTTGGTTAAATATCAATCCGCTATCCCGAACTAATACCGACTAAATCGTCTCAAAATACGAAAATTTCACTAAACACTCTGAACGTCTAGATTAAGCGAATAATTGAATTTCCGGGCGTTACAACTCTCCCCCACTTAGAATATTTTCGTCCTCGAAAATCTACTTGACAACACCATCGCAACCAAGTCTTGTATCCAATTCTCAAATATCCAAATCGCGTTTGGTAACACTTCGATCACTACTTCTTCGGCACAACAATGATTCCACAAGAACACAAACACATTACTATTCTTACAAGATACGCAATAATCTACGATTCGATGCAGCATCCTGGCTCATCGCACTTATTCAAACAACCTATCAATCCAAACATTAAGATAAATCCACTTCACAGACTTCTGACATATAGTCCTTCACTTCTTACAAGTCGTACAACATCAGTGTCACACAATGCTTCCGCTGCGCAACTCTTATAAGTCTTTTTTAAGTTACTATCTTGTTAAAATCCCGTCAACTGTATGGTTCACAAATTCTCAATCCAACGCAGACTTTCCTTAATACTCATTTTCACATCGTTGTTTCACTGTTACTTCCAAATCTTTCACCTTACGCCAGCTGCTCGCACAAAACGCGCTACTTTGAATTGTTCTCTTCGTCAAACTCTTACTCAACCACTCCTCTTACCAAGCTACACAAACGGATGGGCGACTATCTTCACGGTAAAATATAGATACTCTTTCTACACTATTAAGACAACAGGACAAATCTATAACGTCCAACACGAGTTTCGTCTACCATTAACAATAGATTGAGGGTGATCAGTTCCCCAATTTGCCAATTAGTATTCGACAACCATAGTGGAGTATAAATCGTTGTTACATCATAATAGCGTTTTTTCCGAATTTCCACTTAAATCCAATAACACGACATAATCCAATAATTCACTTTGGGTTTTCACAACTCCTATAACTTCTTACTCAATTGATTTTGTCGATGAGACACTGACGTCCAAACATAATACTAAATCTGATTCACAATTACTTAGCATCACACAATCGTCAAACATCTTTAAAACCAACATCTCGTCTTCTCATTTTAATCATTAACAACAAGTTCTGCTTAACTTCACTTCAGACATTTGCGGTAACAACCATTCTTAGTCAACAGACTTACACATTTCCATAAGGTATAATACAACTTCACCTCTTCATAGGTTCAAACGGTACATCCAATTGATACTCGAAACTCAAGATACGAATCTCTGACGTTATCCAAATTACAAACATCAACGTCAAGCATCGACAATTTTTATGTTATCTCCCAAACTCCTCAAATAACTTCGACAACAACTGCACCCCATCCCAACATCATCACGTCAAACTCAAATCTATTATGGCTGCGACAATCATTCTTATAATACATTTCATCTCGTTATCTTTCTGACCCTTCAAACGGAGTTTAAATCAGATATCCGAAACTCAAACTACGCGCATTATCGAGTTCTAACTCGGGTTCACGATTCACAACACTTCACACATCGACTACGTCCGTTAATCACTAATGCGAGTCTAACATAAATTCTACTGCAACTTTATCACTTTAACACTTGTCAAACACCAACATCAGACGCAAAGGTTAAACACACCGACAAGTTCTCAGTCCTTAACTGTGCTGAACATCGCCACTCTCTAACTTCTGTCTCCCAAAATTATCCTTAACTTCACATCGTCTTCGACTCTGGGTAACATCCAAAACTCTCAACAACACTTGCATCGTCGCTTGTCGACAGCATACCTGACCATCCCTTACAACAGAAACATCTTCGAGAAGTAAAACTTCTCCCCCACTTTGAATCAAACTAGTCCCTGCAACAAAGCAAATAAGTACCGACAGTGTTTCACACACATGTCGCGTACTAAGGAATAAAACACTGACAGCATTCAACTGTCACACAACTCAACTGACTCGACAACTTGGCCGGACGGACCGACCTGCTCTGATACCACTATTATAACACCCCATTTCTACCCGACAAATATATATAAATCAGAGTTTTCAAAAAATTTCTCAATAAACAAATGAGGTGTCACATAATAAAAACAAAACAAATCAACTCGTCGCATAAAGCGGATACATAGCACCTTTGAAATAGAATAACTTATTTTATCAAAACACAGCGGAATCACTTCAGAATGTATTCAATAAAATATCCTTAGTTAACTTATCATTTTGTTCAACCAAGATAACACAATTAAACAACAACATCATGAATGACATAAATCGTTCCCCCCAGAGTGCTACGTATCAGAGCGACAACCGATTCGAGTAACGACAACTAAATCTTCATACTTGAATACGTGCACATTACCAATATAAAGGCAACGGCGAAACAAGAAAAAAGGGTGAGATATCAAATCATATAAGTGGGCATATGATAAATTGCATGCTAGGATTCAGACATATAAAATCATCACATCACAAGTATCAATAGCTACTATACACATCATACTCCTACAGTTCATTAATCTCACATACTTTTCATCACACAACAAGTCATAATCATGTAAATAGTATCATCTAATAAATTTCACATATTCAAGTAGGCACAAAATTCAATAGTATAATACTCAAAAGATTTCAATACTATTATCCCAAATATAAACACAATCCATCATTATCACATATTCACACGTTTAACCAATTATATATCAAAACATCACCAAATCCAATTATCACATCTCATGTACACATGACAATCACATAAATGCATATATTCAAACATCACTTAACCTCAATGTGACTCAATGCAAGACATGTGACTCTATGCATGTGGTACCCAATGTGGACCCAAAGTTCCACCGCTTCCGATTCATATAGAATCTAGCCACGCTTCAGATCCGGACAAGATCAAAGCCACCAAACGTAAACATATAGTTTACCGCTTTCCGAATTCACTCTAGAATCCAAGCCTCGCTTATGTTTCAAAGCAAACCACCTTTGTTTCAAGGCATCCATGATATGAATGTATGTACAATGTTAATCAAACATATGCAATTAAGATCATCTCTACCATCTTAATATTTAGCATATCACAATAATTCAACTCGATGAATTATCCACCAATTGTACACAACATTCACAACACATACATATCATTCACATATAAAAGGTCAATTAATCAATTACGATACACAAAATCCAATTAACACTAGTAACCATACTATCTCATGTTAATTCTCATTTTGCCAATTATATATGAACATACACATTTAAAATCAAGCAATTAATCATTAAAATTAATGCTATCCAACTACCCACAGAGAATAAATATCAAAACAACATCATTGACATAATAATATATATTTCTCAACATACATATTCAAGTCAAAACACAATTACGGATAACTTCTCAAAATATCGTAATTTACCGACAAACCAAATAGTTGATCTAATTCCAAATTATATTCTAATCAATTAAACACATTGAAATTAATTCAACTATTAATTTAATCAACCAAATAATAATCACACTATATTAATTTAATTCACTTCTATTTCTACTCCATTTCTAATTTTCTAGCATTCTATTGCTCAAGACCATTTTTATTAAAAAGAATATCGCGCTAGCTTTCTAACGCCTCGAACGGAGACTCAAACGGAGTTACGGTTCAAAAGATATAAATTGTTAAAGTTCTAATAAAAAAACAAACACCGACGTTATACACTGACAACTCTAAACATGTCAGAATTACTCAAAACGAATAAAAATATGACTCTTAATAATTCAAAACAACTCTGACAACTTATTGTCGACTCTAACAACTCTATTGACAACTCTATTGACAATTCTATTAAATTATTATAATTTATTTATAAAGAATATTTAAACCAAACACAATTTCAGTCGATTCGTAAAATGTCACAATTTCAACAAAATAACACCACCACATTAATCTACTAATTAAACTTAACTACCACGTAAATTTTTATCAAATTCCGGACAACTAATTATACCGTTTAATTCGACTATTTCGATCAAACGGGACTGTTTGAATTGCATAGCACCACTAATTCTAAAATTCACTCTGATGAGTCAGTTAATAATAAAAAATGGGGCGGACATGTAGCTGTGCAAGGTTTTGGAATAACATAATCATAATATAACTATATCAGTTATGTTTTACTCATATATAGATATATCTATAATCATAGTGAATATATTAGACCACACCCCTTTCATTCTTTCATCATGTGGAAAATAAAGTTTTTCTTAAACATGAATTTTAAACATGGATTATATTCTATTCATTGCTCTCACTTTTGTGGTATGTTTTTATATATTCATTTTACTCAAGGAAACGAATTATTCCTCACCGGTGGCACAGTACAGAGAAAAACAAATCCAAATATATACTTTGTCCCTGTGAATGAATCGCAGGGTAAGATATTTGCTCAAACCCTCTCATTAACAGACCAACAATTAAAGTAGCACCTCAAATTCATATATTTTATGGCATACATCCCACTTCAAACAATCAATTAACACAAGTAATAATAATAATCTACACATCTAATTTCCCCACATACAATTGTTCATAGGCCCCATTATAGGAAGAGAACCCCAGCCTTACCTTATAAATGGAAGTAACTCAATGGGTCTCCAATTGCATCTTCAATTTGACACCATGAGTAGAAATCTCCAAGCTTCTTCTTCTTCTCCTCCAAGACTTGCCTCTTTCTCTTCTAACTTTGTTTTCTCCAAATGACAACACTACACTTCATATCTCTAAAACCCTAATTTTATCATTCTAATTGGGCTTAGTCTTTCACTTCTTTTTCACAAACTAATTTAGGCCCAATAAGAATAATAACTCAAAATAACAATATATCACTTTAAATAATATTCCACCGATATAATAATTCCGACTTATAAATAATATTGTTCTTAATATTATTTTCCGACTTCAATTTAATAATTCCAAATGTGCCCTTAAATAACATCGACAATCCAAATTCGACTAAATCGAATATTTCCGGTCTAATCTCAATTACTCAGAAAATTCCCAAAACTTCAAATATTCTTCCAATAATATTTCTAATACTGAAAATATCAAAACTCTTGGTTAAATATCAATCCGCTATCCCGAACTAATACCGACTAAATCGTCTCAAAATACGAAAATTTCACTAAACACTCTGAACGTCTAGATTAAGCGAATAATTGAATTTCCGGGCGTTACAACTCTCCCCCACTTAGAATATTTTCGTCCTCGAAAATCTACTTGACAACACCATCGCAACCAAGTCTTGTATCCAATTCTCAAATATCCAAATCGCGTTTGGTAACACTTCGATCACTACTTCTTCGGCACAACAATGATTCCACAAGAACACAAACACATTACTATTCTTACAAGATACGCAATAATCTACGATTCGATGCAGCATCCTGGCTCATCGCACTTATTCAAACAACCTATCAATCCAAACATTAAGATAAATCCACTTCACAGACTTCTGACATATAGTCCTTCACTTCTTACAAGTCGTACAACATCAGTGTCACACAATGCTTCCGCTGCGCAACTCTTATAAGTCTTTTTTAAGTTACTATCTTGTTAAAATCCCGTCAACTGTATGGTTCACAAATTCTCAATCCAACGCAGACTTTCCTTAATACTCATTTTCACATCGTTGTTTCACTGTTACTTCCAAATCTTTCACCTTACGCCAGCTGCTCGCACAAAACGCGCTACTTTGAATTGTTCTCTTCGTCAAACTCTTACTCAACCACTCCTCTTACCAAGCTACACAAACGGATGGGCGACTATCTTCACGGTAAAATATAGATACTCTTTCTACACTATTAAGACAACAGGACAAATCTATAACGTCCAACACGAGTTTCGTCTACCATTAACAATAGATTGAGGGTGATCAGTTCCCCAATTTGCCAATTAGTATTCGACAACCATAGTGGAGTATAAATCGTTGTTACATCATAATAGCGTTTTTTCCGAATTTCCACTTAAATCCAATAACACGACATAATCCAATAATTCACTTTGGGTTTTCACAACTCCTATAACTTCTTACTCAATTGATTTTGTCGATGAGACACTGACGTCCAAACATAATACTAAATCTGATTCACAATTACTTAGCATCACACAATCGTCAAACATCTTTAAAACCAACATCTCGTCTTCTCATTTTAATCATTAACAACAAGTTCTGCTTAACTTCACTTCAGACATTTGCGGTAACAACCATTCTTAGTCAACAGACTTACACATTTCCATAAGGTATAATACAACTTCACCTCTTCATAGGTTCAAACGGTACATCCAATTGATACTCGAAACTCAAGATACGAATCTCTGACGTTATCCAAATTACAAACATCAACGTCAAGCATCGACAATTTTTATGTTATCTCCCAAACTCCTCAAATAACTTCGACAACAACTGCACCCCATCCCAACATCATCACGTCAAACTCAAATCTATTATGGTTGCGACAATCATTCTTATAATACATTTCATCTCGTTATCTTTCTGACCCTTCAAACGGAGTTTAAATCAGATATCCGAAACTCAAACTACGCGCATTATCGAGTTCTAACTCGGGTTCACGATTCACAACACTTCACACATCGACTACGTCCGTTAATCACTAATGCGAGTCTAACATAAATTCTACTACAACTTTATCACTTTAACACTTGTCAAACACCAACATCAGACGCAAAGGTTAAACACACCGACAAGTTCTCAGTCCTTAACTGTGCTGAACATCGCCACTCTCTAACTTCTGTCTCCCAAAATTATCCTTAACTTCACATCGTCTTCGACTCTGGGTAACATCCAAAACTCTCAACAACACTTGCATCGTCGCTTGTCGACAGCATACCTGACCATCCCTTACAACAGAAACATCTTCGAGAAGTAAAACTTCTCCCCCACTTTGAATCAAACTAGTCCCTGCAACAAAGCAAATAAGTACCGACAGTGTTTCACACACATGTCGCGTACTAAGGAATAAAACACTGACAGCATTCAACTGTCACACAACTCAACTGACTCGACAACTTGGCCGGACGGACCGACCTGCTCTGATACCACTATTGTAACACCCCATTTCTACCCGACAAATATATATAAATCAGAGTTTTCAAAAAATTTCTCAATAAACAAATGAGGTGTCACATAATAAAAACAAAACAAATCAACTCGTCGCATAAAGCGGATACATAGCACCTTTGAAATAGAATAACTTATTTTATCAAAACACAGCGGAATCACTTCAGAATGTATTCAATAAAATATCCTTAGTTAACTTATCATTTTGTTCAACCAAGATAACACAATTAAACAACAACATCATGAATGACATAAATCGTTCCCCCCAGAGTGCTACGTATCAGAGCGACAACCGATTCGAGTAACGACAACTAAATCTTCATACTTGAATACGTGCACATTACCAATATAAAGGCAACGGCGAAACAAGAAAAAAGGGTGAGATATCAAATCATATAAGTGGGCATATGATAAATTGCATGCTAGGATTCAGACATATAAAATCATCACATCACAAGTATCAATAGCTACTATACACATCATACTCCTACAGTTCATTAATCTCACATACTTTTCATCACACAACAAGTCATAATCATGTAAATAGTATCATCTAATAAATTTCACATATTCAAGTAAGCACAAAATTCAATAGTATAATACTCAAAAGATTTCAATACTATTATCCCAAATATAAACACAATCCATCATTATCACATATTCACACGTTTAACCAATTATATATCAAAACATCACCAAATCCAATTATCACATCTCATGTACACATGACAATCACATAAATGCATATATTCAAACATCACTTAACCTCAATGTGACTCAATGCAAGACATGTGACTCTATGCATGTGGTACCCAATGTGGACCCAAAGTTCCACCGCTTCCGATTCATATAGAATCTAGCCACGCTTCAGATCCGGACAAGATCAAAGCCACCAAACGTAAACATATAGTTTACCGCTTTCCGAATTCACTCTAGAATCCAAGCCTCGCTTATGTTTCAAAGCAAACCACCTTTGTTTCAAGGCATCCATGATATGAATGTATGTACAATGTTAATCAAACATATGCAATTAAGATCATCTCTACCATCTTAATATTTAGCATATCACAATAATTCAACTCGATGAATTATCCACCAATTGTACACAACATTCACAACACATACATATCATTCACATATAAAAGGTCAATTAATCAATTACGATACACAAAATCCAATTAACACTAGTAACCATACTATCTCATGTTAATTCTCATTTTGCCAATTATATATGAACATACACATTTAAAATCAAGCAATTAATCATTAAAATTAATGCTATCCAACTACCCACAGAGAATCAATATCAAAACAACATCATTGACATAATAATATATATTTCTCAACATACATATTCAAGTCAAAACACAATTACGGATAACTTCTCAAAATATCGTAATTTACCGACAAACCAAATAGTTGATCTAATTCCAAATTATATTCTAATCAATTAAACACATTGAAATTAATTCAACTATTAATTTAATCAACCAAATAATAATCACACTATATTAATTTAATTCACTTCTATTTCTACTCCATTTCTAATTTTCTAGCATTCTATTGCTCAAGACCATTTTTATTAAAAAGAATATCGCGCTAGCTTTCTAACGCCTCGAACGGAGACTCAAACGGAGTTACGGTTCAAAAGATATAAATTGTTAAAGTTCTAATAAAAAAACAAACACCGACGTTATACACTGACAACTCTAAACATGTCAGAATTACTCAAAACGAATAAAAATATGACTCTTAATAATTCAAAACAACTCTGACAACTTATTGTCGACTCTAACAACTCTATTGACAACTCTATTGACAATTCTATTAAATTATTATAATTTATTTATAAAGAATATTTAAACCAAACACAATTTCAGTCGATTCGTAAAATGTCACAATTTCAACAAAATAACACCACCACATTAATCTACTAATTAAACTTAACTACCACGTAAATTTTTATCAAATTCCGGACAACTAATTATACCGTTTAATTCGACTATTTCGATCAAACGGGACTGTTTGAATTGCATAGCACCACTAATTCTAAAATTCACTCTGATGAGTCAGTTAATAATAAAAAATGGGGCGGACATGTAGCTGTGCAAGGTTTTGGAATAACATAATCATAATATAACTATATCAGTTATGTTTTACTCATATATAGATATATCTATAATCATAGTGAATATATTAGACCACACCCCTTTCATTCTTTCATCATGTGGAAAATAAAGTTTTTCTTAAACATGAATTTTAAACATGGATTATATTCTATTCATTGCTCTCACTTTTGTGGTATGTTTTTATATATTCATTTTACTCAAGGAAACGAATTGTTCCTCACCGGTGGCACAGTACAGAGAAAAACAAATCCAAATATATACTTTGTCCCTGTGAATGAACCGCAGGGTAAGATATTTGCTCAAACCCTCTCATTAACAGACCAACAATTAAAGTAGCACCTCAAATTCATATATTTTATGGCATACATCCCACTTCAAACAATCAATTAACACAAGTAATAATAATAATCTACACATCTAATTTCCCCACATACAATTGTTCATAGGCCCCATTATAGGAAGAGAACCCCACCCTTACCTTATAAATGGAAGTAACTCAATGGGTCTCCAATTGCATCTTCAATTTGACACCATGAGTAGAAATCTCCAAGCTTCTTCTTCTTCTCCTCCAAGACTTGCCTCTTTCTCTTCTAACTTTGTTTTCTCCAAATGACAACACTACACTTCATATCTCTAAAACCCTAATTTTATCATTCTAATTGGGCTTAGTCTTTCACTTCTTTTTCACAAACTAATTTAGGCCCAATAAGAATAATAACTCAAAATAACAATATATCACTTTAAATAATATTCCACCGATATAATAATTCCGACTTATAAATAATATTGTTCTTAATATTATTTTCCGACTTCAATTTAATAATTCCAAATGTGCCCTTAAATAACATCGACAATCCAAATTCGACTAAATCGAATATTTCCGGTCTAATCTCAATTACTCAGAAAATTCCCAAAACATCAAATATTCTTCCAATAATATTTCTAATACTGAAAATATCAAAACTCTTGGTTAAATATCAATCCGCTATCCCGAACTAATACCGACTAAATCGTCTCAAAATACGAAAATTTCACTAAACACTCTGAACGTCTAGATTAAGCGAATAATTGAATTTCCGGGCGTTACAGAGAACCCGTCCATGAAGGAAAAGACGTTGAACTTAGCGGTGTTATCAACCAGCATGTCAATACGTGGTAACGGAAAGTCATCTTTTGGACTGGCCTTGTTCAAGTCACGGTAGTCAACACACATTCTGACTTTACCATCTTTCTTCGGAACTGGCACTATGTTGGCCAACCATTGAGGATACTCGGAGGTGACAAGAAAACCTGCGTCGAGTTGCTTTTGAACTTCTATTTTGATCTTGTTATCCATATCAGGGTGAGTCCTTCGCAATTTCAGCTTAACCGGCGGACATTCTGACTTCAATGGCAAGTAATGCTGAACAATATTGGTATCCAACCCAGGCATGTCTTGGTAGGACCAAGCAAACATGTCAACATATTCTTTGAGAAGATCTATCAGCTTACTCTTGATATCAGTATCAAGCAGCGATCCAATGGTCACTTCTTTTTTGTCTTCTTCAGAACCCAAGTTGATCTTTTCTAAAGGCTCTTTGTGAGACAGAATGGCTCTTTCCTTGTGCTTAAGTAATCGGGAGATCTCATCCGGGATCTCTTCTTCTTCCTCTTCTTCGGCTTCGAACACAGGAAACTCAAAGTTGGGAGAGGGCATAGGGTTATTGCATTCAATGGGTTTGTCAATAGTAAATCTGCACATATGATTTATATTTGTTTCAGAAAATTTATGAATGCAACAGTGTATGCATATTTTTTTTCGAAAAAGTCTTTTTTTTTGTTTTTTAGGATTACCATTTCAAGAAAAAAGCAAAAAATAGAACACATAGTGTAGGGAATTCAAAATGACACTTTATTTATGATTCAATTTTGAAACAAAGCCCTAAACACAAACTCATTTGCCTTGGGCGGGACAAAGAGGGAAACTTTTAAAACAAATCCCTATACACAAAGTTATTTGGGCATGACAAAACATTTAAAAGCAAAGCCCTATAAAACATCTCTCTGCTTTGGGCCAGGCAGGAGGTCAAAATAACAGCGAGGTGATTACTTTGAGCGGAGAACGACATTCGGAACGTCGACAGCTTTCTAGTAGCAACGAACTCCTCTGTGTATTATGTATTCAGGAAATCCTTTCTCAGAATCATCTTCAGTGATGACATTGACCGCTGGTCGAGCAGGATTTGAAGGTCCTGATTTGTCAACCTTGTTCTTGGTAGAGCTGAGACGGTCTTCTTCTGCTTCTTGAAGAGCATAAGATGTGTCACAGTCTTCAGGATTTTCAGGATGTAATTCCCAATCTTCAGGATGAAGAGACTCGTTATCAGAGACACTTTCCGAGTCAACTACAGGGCCATCTTCCCCATTATCTTCAAAAATGGCGTTTTGTAATAATAACCATCTTCGGAGTTATCAATCTTTGTAGATGCGTTGAAGCTGAAATCTTTAGTAATTTTAGGTTACTGTGAAAATTGAGAGTATTGGTAAGCCTCTCCTGGTTGATTGTTATATTCAAAGGGATCTCCCCATCCAGTTGGTTGGATGTCTTCAATCGCAATCTTTGAACTTTCAGGTGCAATATATTTCACCATATAATCAAACTTGCCACTTGGTTGTCCCAAGGTGTCCCGGACCTCTGCAGGAATAGGCGGAATTTCACTAGCAATTGTTTTGACTTTGCTTCTGGGTTTCTCATACGGTTCTTCCTGATATATGTATCCCGAATCATTGAGATAACATTTCCATTCTTCTTCAGGATCGGGTAGACCTTCTTCGATGCATTCTTCAATAAGGACATTAACCTCTTGAGGAATTGGGTTAGGAACCCTCCACTATGGAACGTTTCTTTGATCGGACGAAGGGTTTCATCCTTCTTGGTGCATTTTGAGAACATCGGTGAACATCCGAGTCCTGCTCTGGTTTCATTGTTGGTAGGGATCACAACTTGCCCCCAGCCAGTGGTAGTTCAATCTTTTACTAGTTTTACTGCCTCTTTGTAAGAAGAGATTGATGCTTTCTTCTTGGAAGATTGGTCTTCTAAAGAGAGACCTTGGAACTGCGTTCCTTCCGTATTATCAGCACTAATGAAAGAGAAGTTGGATAAGTGGCTCACCATCAAGGCTTGTTCTCCACTTATTGTTACCAATTTTCCATTTGTCACAAATTTTAACTTTTGATGGAGCGTAGACGTTACTTCCCCTGCTTCATGGATCCATGGTCGTCCTAATAGACAGCTATAAGCAGCTTGAATGTCCATGACCTGGAAGATGATTTTAAATGTATGTGGACCAATTGTCATGGGAAGATTGACTTCGCCGATAACAGATTTTGGCGATCCATCAAATGCTTTGACTACTACACCACTGAACTTCATAGGCATTCCTTGGTAAGACAAACGAGCAAGAGTCGTCTTTGGCATCACATTCAAGGAGGATCCAGTGTCTACCAACACGTTTGATAAAAAGTCTGACTGACAGTTCATAGAAATATGCAGAGCAAGATTGTGATTTCTTCCTTCCTCGAGAAGTTCTTCATCACAGAAGCTTAAGTTATAGCAAGCTGTTATGTTGGCTATTATCCCATCAAAATGATCAACAGTCATATCATGATCCACAAAAGCTTGATCCAAAACTCTCATCAGGGCCTCCCTATGAGCTTCAGAGTTTAAAAGCAATGAAAGTATTGAGATCTTTGAAGGAGTCTGCATAAGCTGATCCACAATTTTGTATTCGCTTCTTTTGATAAGTTTCAAAATTTCATCAAAGTCAGGATTGACATTAGTTCCACTGGATTGGCCAACATCAGTGCTTGTAGGAATTTCCACAGGATTCCCCATTGGTGTATCAACAGGATTTTGACTGGTTGCAAGAGCAACGGGCTGCTTTGGAGGTAATGGAGTGTACACACGTCCACTTCTTGTTACTCGACTCACATCATCGATATTCACGACAGATGAAAGAGTAGGTAAGGGAACTTCTTGTCCATTCTTTATCATTGTTGCGTTGTAGTTGTAGGGAACTGCCTTGTCAGAGTCATAAGGAACAGGTCCAGGTAGACAAATGATCAAAGGAGCAATAGGAACCCTTGGCTTGTTGTAAGTAACTTCTATGCGCTCAGGCATGTTGAAATGAGGAACGATGATGTTAACTTTAAGCATTTCCGAGTTGATATCTGAGACTAAAAGCTCATGCGGATAACATCCTATCGTGTTAACTTCATCTTCATTCCTATTTCTGTAGATCCGAATAGTATCATTATCTAACAAGACTTGAAGATCTCTTCTCACAATCGAACATCCATGAGGATTTATGCAACATACTCTGCAGGAACCATAGTGATGTTGGCGAAAATCTTGCCTTTGACAGAGAGTAGCGTGCATTTGTACCAAATCTGCTCTTGATAAGTTTATGTCATAGATCCGGTATTGGCCAGGGCCTTCTTGTACCAGGTTTACAGCATGCCCTCCATGATTGGGCAACGGATTTGCTTGCACATTAGGATTCAAATTTCTGAAGGAGAGAAGATTAGATCTAACCAACCTCTGAACTTCATATTTCAAAGCTATGCAATGCTCAAGATCATGTCCAGGTGCTCCTTGATGATAAGGGCATGAGACCTCAGCTTTGTACCACCATGGTAGTTTCTCAGGTATTGGTGGTGGTGCTTTAGTTTGAACAAGACCTCTTTCAACCAAAGCTGGGTACAACTCTGTGTAGGTCATTGGAATCGGATCGAACTGTGGAGCTCTTTGCACACGGTTCTGATTGTTATTAAATAATGGAGCCTGTTGTCGAGGCGGTTGCTGTTGAAACTGTGGGGTAAATCCCGGATTCGGTGCTGTATTAACGGCTGGAGCGATAGCAGCAACGCGTTGTTGACGATTGACATTTCCTCTTGGCTTCCCTTGGGATACCATGTCAACATTTTGTTCTTTCTTCTTTGGGAAACCACTTCCAAACTTTTTGGTTCCGCTTGAAGATCTGCTTTCTTTAGTCAGACATCCCATTCGGACTCCTTCTTCTAAATGCATCCCCATGTTTACCATTTCGGTGAAATCACTTGGAGCACTAGCAATCATGCGTTCATAATAGAATGGACCAAGAGTATTCAAGAAGATCTTTGTCATCTATTTCTCTTTTAACGTTGGATAAATCTGAGCAGCAGTTTCTCTCCATCGTTGGGCATATCCTTTGAAAGCTTCATGGTCTTTGAAAGTTCGAATGTTAGTGCTATCCAATCCTATGTACCACTTCAGTGCGGCACCAGTCAAACTGTCTTGAAAGTAATGGATGAGCAACTGATGATTATCTGCATAGGTAGACATCTTCCTGGCATACATCACAAGATGACTTTGTTGACAAGAACTACCTTTGTACTTCTCAAAGTCAGGGACCTTGAATTTAGCTGGTATTTGTACACTGGGAACTAAGCAGAGTTCCTGGGCACTTTTCCCAAACAAATCTTTCCGGCGAATAGCTTTGACTTCTAGCTGAATCTTGTTGAACTTCTCTTGGAGATCTTCCATGAGGTTTCGCTGATTTGTGCTATCACCTTGATCATGATAAATCTCATTGTCTCCATAAGGAACAATGTGAACCATAGGAGTCGGAACCGTCATAGTGGGTTGAGACAGCGCCATAGTGATTTGAGAAATGGCTACCCCCTGATTTGGAGTGAACACTGAACTTTGTGCAGCAGGCACTTCAGTTGTAGATGTTGGAATCCTAGAGAAATTATGGCGGAAACCTACACCAAAGCTGAAAGGCGTGCTCCAACCTTCTGACATGGAGAAAGACGGAATGCTGAATGCAACTGTAGAGACTGGAGTAGTGACTTCAGATATCATTGTTGCTTGACTGTTGGGTGGCGGCTGCTGATTCTGTGCGGCCATTAAGGAGTCAACCAGATTGGTGAGACTTTCCAACTTTTCTTGAAGGGTGGAAACTGTACCACGGAGCTCAATATTCTCTTGTTCAGAGCGTTCCATTACTCTTCTTCTGCTTGAACGAGTATTGTATCTGTGATCTGATTGCGAGCGCGGTCGAGAAACTTTGAGACGCGTCAGCTTGACGATCTAATGGAGAAAGATCCAAAAGATAAGACTCTAGACAACAGACTCGATATGCCGAATGATGCAAAAAAAAATTTATGATTTTTCCAAATATTTTAAAGATTATTTTCTTGCAAACATTTGAACATAAGTTATCACTTTATTGAAATATTGGGAAATGTTACAACATTGGAGCGTAGCTCCTACAGAAGCAAATGATAAATAAAGCTAAACAATCCTAAGCATCCTCATCAGATGAAGAACCAAATGCGTTGTGCAGCTTGAGCTTCATGATTTCTTTCCCAGAGTAAGCTTTCAACTCGGCCTTTTCGGTCCTTAGCTTGTCAATAACATTCTTCCAATCATCAGGAATTGGAGCGTTGCTTGATGAGCCTTCAAGCTTTTTCTTGCTTTCTTTGATGTATCTCCTGATTACAGCGTCTTTTCGACGGATTTTCTCATCTTTACTCATGAACCATCCATCTTGACAGTTGAGAGTTTCTTCGTGATCTTTCATTCGTTTCTTCAACTTTCTGTTTTCCACATCAGTCTTACAAAACTTATCTACCCAAGCGTCTTTCTCTAACCTCATCTTGGCCAAAGTATCTTGGTATTCCTCCATAGTGTCAATGGGAATGTTGGGTAGTCGAGGTACCACAGGGAACATGGGCTTTTCATAATCATAAGGCATTTGAAACTCCCTTGCTCTTTTCTTCACCCAGCAGGTATAGGCGTCTGTGGCAATGCAATTCCTTGCCTCACCTTTTTCTTTCCTTCGGACGTCGTACCAAGCTCTCACCATTCTTGTCTTCAACCTTTGAGGATCCTCCCCTTCTTGGTAGAAGTAGCTTTCCACTGCGAGACCAATAGGTTTAGTTGAATTTGCATACCCGAGTTGTCGTCGGTCTAAGATCGGATTGTAGTTAATTCCTCCTTGTGTACCAATGAGGGGTACGTTGGCGAACTCTCCACAACTGT